>NC_057797.1:15320937-15322882 GCF_018294505.1 Triticum aestivum
CCGAGCCGGCAGCGCCCGACCCCGCGGCGCCCAAGTCGGGGGCGGCGGGTGAGGGCGGGGCGCCGTCTGCGCCTACCGAGGTGGCGGGCACCGGCAGAAGGGCACGGGGACCGCCAAAGCCCGGAGGCGGTCCTCGAGCCAGACGAGACCGTCCACCTGACGGGGTCGTCGGAGAGCCGCCGGTGGCCGGCGGCGACGAGACGACGAGGGGTACCTGCTGCTGAAACGGAAACACCATCTCATCAAAGTAAACGTGTCGGGAGGTGAAAACACGATGGGAGATGGGATCATAGCAGCGGTAGCCTTTAGTGTTAGGTGGGTAGCCGAGAAAGATGCAGGCGACGGAGTGAGGTGCGAGCTTATGAGGTGCAGTGGCGGCGATGCTAGGATAGCAAAGGCAGCCGAAGATGCGAAGCCCGTCATAAGAGGGAGGTGCACCGAAGAGAAGATGGTGAGGTGTAAAGTTCCCGCGAGTGCGACATGGAGGGATGTTGATAAGGAGAGAAGCGGTGGCTAGAGCGTCAGGCCAAAAGCGCGGAGGCACATTGGCATGAAAAAGAAGAGTCCGAACGCAGTCATTAAGAGTGCGAAGGATGCGCTCAGCACGACCGTTATGTTGCGAGGTGTACGGGCAAGTAAGACGAAAAATCGTGCCATGTGTGGTGAGAAGGTTGCGAACAGCGGTGTTGTCAAACTCCTTCCCGTTGTCTGTCTGTAACGCGAGTATGGGTCGACCAAACTGCGTGAGAACATAGGAGTAGAAAGCGGCAAGAGTGGAAATAGCATCCGACTTGCGGCGCAACGGGAAGGTCCACACATAATGCGAAAAATCATCAAGTATGACAAGGTAATAAAGAAAGCCCGTATTACTGGCAACAGGAGATGTCCAAACATCACTATGAATTAACTCAAACGGGTACGATGCAACAAAGGAAGAAGACCTAAACGGAAGACGAGTATGTTTGCCAAGACGGCATGCATGACACGAGTGATCCTCGTTCTTATTACACGTGAAAGAAAAACTCCGAAGAATATCGCGAAGTGTAGCAGGATTGGGATGACCCAAACGAGCGTGCCAAAGATCCACTCCGGTGGCGAGCGCGACAGGGGCGGCGGTAGTGGTGGAGGTGGAGGTGGCGGAGTGAACCGGGTAGAGCTCGTCGGGGCTGTCACATCGGTGGAGCACCATCCGCGTGCGAGCGTCCTTAACAGAAAAACCACACTCGTCAAATTCAACGGTAACCGGATTTTCACGTGTAAGAGAACGAACGGAAACAAGATTTTTAATAAGTTCAGGAGAAACCAGAATATTGGACATGGATATAGGAGGCGGCGTTCCCGAAGTCCTCGTTGAGGCCGCCGGAGAGGGTGCTGATGAGGAGTTCGTCGCCGATCTTTTCCCCGAGATCACGGAGCTCATCGGCGAGCTTCTTGAGGCGCATGCAAAAATCATCGATGGATGAGTCAAGTTGCTGGCACCCGTAAAACTCACCATAGAGCAGGACCTTGCGCTGCAGCCGATTGTCGGTGAAGAGGCCGTTGAGCTCGGTCCAAACCGCATAGGCGTCGTCCTCGTCGTCCACCACGGTGTGGAAGAGGTCGCTGGAGATGGTGAGGTAGAACCAGCGGATGATGGTGGCGTCGAGGATCATCCACTCCTCGTCGTTGATCATGAGCGCCGAGTCCACAGTGCCATCCACGTGGCCGTGCAGGAGGTATTCACGGAACACAAGAAATAAATACCGCTTCCAAGCGGAGTAGGAGGCGGTGGTGTGATCAAGCTTGACCGGAACACGCTCATGGATGTTGAGGTCGCGGACGAGAGTAACATCGGGACCGGCAAACGGGTTCGAAACGGTGGACGAGGAGGAGCTCATGGTTAGGGTTTTGGCGCGGGTGGAGGAAGACGGGGTGTGGGTGCGGCGCGGGGAGGAGAAGGGTTCGG
>NC_057797.1:15323190-15333018 GCF_018294505.1 Triticum aestivum
GAGGGGAGGAAGGAGTGGCGGAAGCGAGAACCCGCGGCGGCGGCGGCCTGGGAGAGGCGGCGGCGGCGAGCGAGGTGGTGGGAGAGGCGGCGGTGACCAGCGGCGGCGGCGGCCAGAAGGAGGGTGGCGGCGGCGGCGGCTGGTGACGGCGGCGGAGAGAAGCGGCGGCGGCGGCGGCGGCTAGGGTTAGGATCGTGCTGCGATAGATACCATGTAGAAGGACAAGATATGGGCTGTGCAATCTCAATGTATTGATCGGTGCACCAGGCACATATATATAAGTACAGAGGTGGGCCACAACCTCAACTATACAAAGGAAACAGGAGGTGGGCCCTACACACAAATATACACGTACACAATATACTCAACAGTGACGCTTGTTGCTCAGCATCAGGCAACCATCGCCCTTGACCCTGCATCAATCAGTTTGGTGGTGTCTGTTGGCAAGTAGCAGCACATATAGATAACACTTTGATAGCCAATTCCGGAAGATATCATAAAAAAAGAGGAAAAATTAGAAATAAGAGTCGAAAATCAATCTGATCACCAATAGTAATGCACGGAGGTTAGTTTTAAGCAACACATAGCCACATAAGTCAAAGGTTTTGGACAGATACAAGAGGAAATATTGTCACAATTTCTAAGCTGACAATCCATAATTTATTTCACACAGCTGGGTACTGAGCACTCATCATACAAGGGAAAAACAGTGGAAATTCAGTGATACACCAGATTAATCTAAGTCAAAGGTTTTAGACATATACAAGAGGAAACATTGTCACAATTTCTAAGCTGACAATACATAATTTATTTCACACCACTAGGTAGTGAGCAATCATCATACAAGGGAAAAACAGTGGAAGTTCAGTGATACACCAGATTAATCACATTTCCACAGGTCGTTCATGTGTAGCTTTCTGAGGAACATGTAAACAATCTTTGGATTGTCGCAGGTGTTCTTGTGAAGCCCTCCCACTCCGCATTTTGAGCATTTGGCTTTTTTTCCTTTTCTTTTGAGGGAGCTCACCCTTCTGTGGACATGTTGTGCTCTTGTGCCCTGGTTCGCGACATATACTGCGGAAACGTGTTCGTTTGCTTGTACCACATCCTGCAGCAGCATCTAGATGTGCCAGAAACTTACCTTTTTTGCTCTTTGCACCGAGATCACCATATGGAGGCTTGTCTCTGCTGCTGGTTGGTCGACCGGCCTTCCGTTTGCGTTCTGGAGCTACTAAACCAATGAAATTTCCAACTGCGCTACCTCCAGCATCACTCCCGCATACCTTTTGTTGTTCAGGAATGTTAGGAAATATGCAACTTGTATTCCCATGGGGCCATAGGCCAGTATATATACATGTACAGGTGCAGGTAATATGCAGAAAACCCCTTATACAATGGGGTAAAGACAAAAGGCTACATGGCTATATATATATAACTCTAACACCCCCCCCTCAAACTCATGGTGGATACACAACACTGAGTTTGGAGAGATAGAAGCCATGATGTGCTTTAGTTTGGGCCTTCGTAAAGAAATCCGCCAACTGTAACTCGGAAGGCACATACTGAAGAGCAATAACCCGATCCTGCACACCAGCGCGCACATAAAAAGCATTAACACCAATATGCTTGGTGAGCTCATGCTTCACAGGGTCGCGCGCAATGCTAATAGCACCTGTACTGTCAGACAGTAGAAGAGTAGGTGTAGTGACAGAAACACCAAAATCCTGAAGCAACCACCTTAACCAAGTCACCTCCGCTGTTAGAAGAGCCATAGCTCGCAACTCAGCCTCTGCACTTGAACGGGAAACTGCAGTCTGTTTCTTCGTCTTCCAGGCAATGAGAGAACCACCAAGAAAAACACAGTAAGCAGAAAGTGAACGGCGATCAGAGGGATCACTAGCCCACGTAGCATCCGAATAGGCCTGAAGCTGTAATGAACCGGAGCGAGGAAAGAACAGATGGTGAGAGATCGTGCCTCGAAGATATCGAAGAACACGAAGGAGATGACTGTAGTGAACCGAAGTGGGAGCAGAGACAAACTGACTCAGAATATGGACCGGATAAGATATATCCGGTCGAGTGACAGCTAGATAGACAAGACTCCCAACAAGATGACGATAACGCGTCGGATCAGACAAGGGGTCACCATCAGTATCACGGAGGTGAACATTGAGCTCCATGGGAGTCTCAACAGTGCGCTCATCAGTGAGAGCAGCACGAGTAAGAAGATCCTGGATATACTTTTCCTGGGAAATAAAAAAGCCATCAGAGGTAGAAGAGACTTCGATCCCAAGAAAGTAGCGCAGAGGGCCAAGATCAGACATCAGAAACTGCTCACTAAGACGAGCCTTCACAAAGGCAATATACTCAGGGTCGTCGCCAGTAATGATCATGTCATCAACATAGAGAAGAAGAAGAGTCCGACCACGAGCGGAAATGTGGACAAACAACGCTGGATCATGATCACTCGCTGAAAATCCAGCGGCAGTCACCACAGAGGCAAAACGCTCAAACCAGGCGCGAGGGGCTTGCTTAAGGCCATAGAGAGAGCGACGAAGACGACAGACCATGCCATCAGGAACAGAATACCCAGGTGGGGGCTGCATGTATACCTCCTCACGCAGCTCACCATTAAGAAAGGCATTCTTAACATCAAGCTGAGAAACAGACCAATGGCGAATAGAGGCCATAGCGAGAAGTGTGCGGATAGTGGTCATATGGGCCACAGGAGCAAATGTCTCGTCGTAATCACGACCATGCTCCTGCTGAAAACCACGAGCCACGAGACGAGCTTTGTAACGCTCAAGAGAACCATCAGAGCGAGTCTTAACCTTGTAGATCCACTTACAAGTGATGGGACGAACACCGGGAGGAAGAGAAACAAGATCCCACGTGCCGGTGCGCTCAAGAGCAGCAAGCTCCTCTGCCATCGCAAACTGCCATTAAGCATGAACAACAGCATCACGATAAGACGTAGGCTCAAGTACAGCCGAAAGAGCATATCAACTAGGAGAATAGCGGTCGGGGGGAGGGCGAGGCCGAGCCCGAAGACCATAAGTCGACTGGGATGAGGAGGACGACGCACCAGAACTAGACGGCATGTCAGTGGATTTATCCAGAACACGTGGACGACGAGTATAATGAAAAGGAAAGGAGGGAAGAGGTGGAATCACCGGAGGTGGAGACGGGGAATGTAGCGATGATGAAGGTGGAGAAGGGGAAGGTATTGGTGATGAAGGTGGAGATGGGAAATGTGTCGGTGATGAAGGTGAAGAGTCATACGATGAGGGAGGAGAAGAATCTGTAGGAGAGGATGGCGTCGGATCTGCAACAGCAGGACGAGGAATAGGAATACTGGGCACAGAGGGAGGTGTGTCAGAAAAAGTGAGGAAAGAGATATCCTCCACTGAAAAGGTCGAGGAAGATGGACGCGGGTAGAAAGGACGAGACTCATCAAAAGTTACATCCCGAGAAATACGCATCCGACGACCGATAGGATCCCACCAACGGTAGCCCTTATGCTCATCACTATAGCCTAAGAAGACACACTCAACAGACTGAGCGGACAGTTTGGTGCGTTCACGAGGGGCTAGAAGAACATAGCAAACACAACCAAACAAACGAAGCGCCGAGTAATCAGGAGAACGATCAAAGAGACGCTCGAAAGGAACGCCACCCTGCAAAGCAGTGGACGGCTGAAGGTTGATGAGATAGGTGGAAGTGGAAACAGCCTCAGCCCAAAAGTGAGGTGGAAGAGAGGCGGCGATCATCAACGCACGAGCCGTCTCAAGAAGGTGACGATGCTTGCGCTCAGCTACGCCATTCTGAGTATGAGCACCAGGACAAGAGAACTGAGCAAGAGTACCTTGCTCGGCAAGAACTCCACGCAACATCTTGGAAATATACTCTCCAGCAGAGTCAGCACGGAACACACGAATAGGCGTAGAGAACTGCGTGTGAACCATGGCAGCAAAATGCTTATAGATAGATAAGACCTCACTACGAGAAGACATAAAATATATCCATGTGTGCCGAGAGAAATCATCTATGAAGATAATATAGTAGCGATGACCTCCCTTCGAGGCAAAGGGAGCTGGACCCCAAACATCAGAGTGAACAAGGTCAAAAGGACGCTGAGACACGGTCTCGCTATGAGGATAAGGTAACTGGATCTGTTTACCAAGCCGGCAACCCTGACAGTCTAAAGACACACCGCTGGAGACGGATCCAAGAAGGCCTCGTCGAACTAAAGAGGAGAGACGAGAGCCACACAAATGACCAAGGCGATAATGCCACTGCTGAAAAGAGCTGGTAGACAAGGCAACAGAGGCGGAGAGACTGGCGGCGGTAGCAGCGGAGGGAAGGTGAAGCCAGTCAAGCTCCCAGAGACCCTGAGAGTCACGGCGTCGGGGGCCAGCACCAAGGAGAGCACCCGTGTGACGGTCCAGAACAGAACAAGAGTCAAAGTCTAGAATCACCCGACAACCGGAGTCAACAATCTGACCACCAGAAAGGAGTTGCATGGTAAGTCGAGGAACATGAGCAACATCAGGAACATGAAAAGATGAGGTGCTAAGAATGCCTCGACCATTAACCGGGAGGGAGGTACCATCAGCAGTAAGAACATGAATAGGAGAATCAAGAGCACGAATAGAAGACAAGGTGGGTGAATCATGAGTCATATGAAAAGATGCTCCAGTATCAAGAATCCATGGAGATGTACCTGACTGTGTTGAAGGTGGTCTCACAATGCCAGAGGAGTCAGTAGCAGAACCAGCAGAACCCGTCGGTGAAGAACCAGAGTATGCAGCGAGCAAGCACCGAAGGCGCGTAATCTCCTGCTCAGTCAAGAGCTCAACTGAAGAGGTCGACGTAGATGCACCCGGCAATGAAGAGCCGGAGGCGGTCAGCAGACCACGAAGTCCCACAACCTCCTGCTCGGTGAAGTACATAGCTGAAGTAGACGACACAGTAGCACTGGGAGAGGAGCGGCCACCAGGCCCACCACCACCTGTGGAAGCCGCCAGAGGAGGCGACATAGCATAACCAACATCGTCCGTAGAGGCCGGTGAAGGAGACGAGGGCACATGCAGACAAGCCCCAAGCGCCAAAGGAAGACGCGGGTCAATAGAGTCATATGCATCAACACAGCCGATGGGGGCCGCGAGAGGAGCCGGTGTAGAACGATAATCACCGATGAAAGTCGCAGAAGGAGTCGATGTAGAGCGACAATCACCACGTGCGAGAGTCGCCACAGGGGACGATAGCACAGACGGACGAGCACCAAGCACCGAGGAAAGACACATGTGCGAGACGGGGTCAGTATAGCAAACACTGAAAACACCGTCAGGAATCACCTCAGAGCAGGCGGGAGACACCATGTTCTTTTTTTTTTCTTTTTTTTAACAGATCAACAGGCCACAGCTATGAAAAGAATCCTGATGTAGCCCGTGGAGCGAATCAGGTGGCAGGAATTCGGTAGCTGACGGGAGTGCTCGAAACGGGAAACTCCTGGCAGGAGCAGCACGGCTCGGGACGAGCTATCGACGCAACCAGCAGGGCTGGCGGTCGGCAGCGGATGACTGGATCCAACGCGGGCGGGAAGTGGCGGCTGGATCCGATAGGCAGCAGCAGCGACGAGAAGAAGAAGCGGCCAAAGGGGACGAGGCAATCCCGACTCAGACCACCAGGCAGTCGTGGACGGCTGGCAGTAGCTATGGAGGAGCAGCAGAATACCACGTGCTGGGGATATGTGGCGGCAGATGAGGTGGAGCAGCAGCAGCAGGCCACGTGCCTGGTGTATGCAGCAGCCCAGCAGGTTGGAAAGAGGAGCAGCAGCTTCGCAAGAGGCACGTGGGTGGGGAAGACAGCGACAGCCGGCCGGTGAGAGAAGGCAGCGGCGTGCGAGATGAGATTGGATCGGAAAGCACGAGTTGCGCGTGCGAAAAAATAACCCTAAGGCTCTAATACCATGTTAGGAAATATGCAACTTGTATTCCCATGGGGCCATAGGCCAGTATATATACATGTACAGGTGCAGGTAATATGCAGAAAACCCCTTATACAATGGGGTAAAGACAAAAGGCTACATGGCTATATATATATAACTCTAACAAGGAACACACTCAATTTTGTACCTTTTGGCTTGTTGAACTCAATTCTGTGTTCTAAACCCAGACCATCATGCTCAGAAGCTAAAGGGATCAGTTTATACATTGCTGATCTAAGAAGCTCTATTGCAGAATCATATGCAATCTGGTGAGCATCACTAAGTTTTACAACCTTCAAAGCATGAGTATACAGATTTGAATGTCTGAATGTAATGGAGTTAACCGCAATATGGTCTTTCTGTGCGTCTGCCAACTGTTGTGGAAGTATATCTCTTGCATCTTTCGTCCACCTCTAGAGGATGTGCTTTGATGATATTTTCTCTATACCCAAGAAATCAAGAACCTGCAATACAGAATATAACTGAGTATATCTCTTGCATCTTTCGTCCAACTCTAGAGGATGTGCTTTGATGGTATTTTCTCTATACCCAAGAAATCAAGAACCTACAATACAAAATATAACTGATCACCATGTATGGTTTTGAAAATGATGTTGACAGCTAACGCTAAGCATGGAAATCGAGAACAGGTTCAGGAGACACATCTAATACCTGGGAAACAAGTGTGTATTTAATACTAATAGATTGCAGTAGAAGAAAGAAATTATTGTCATCCGAAACAAAGCAAAAAATAATAATCTTAATCAACATTCAAACAACAGATGAACTAACCAGCAAAGAGGCTATTGTCCAAGTTGCACTTGGTGCAACTGAAGTTTACATGTTGAAAATGGGCCAAGAAATTAGCCCGTTAGTTCAATTTTCAAGTGTTCTGAAGATAAAAGCTGCCCATACTGTGAGTGACTAGAATACGCAATCGTATCACCAGTACGCTAAGAATATTGAAAACACATCATCGAGTAACAAAACAGAAAGAAATCACAACAGAAATGAAGCAGCGGGTTGTGTTCATTGTGAGTAAAGAAACTGGACTGATAAGAAGCTTTGGCCACAGACCTGACCAAACTCAACTGAACTAGATCATGTGTTTGTTGTATCCAAACAGAAGGTCTCAGAGACACAACGTGTGCGACTTGTCACTTCATTAGAGTGAGTACAGCTCACATTTCACCGGCGAATCCATGATGAAAAGATTACGGTTGGCTCGTGCATACAAAGCAGCAAATGAAGATGCAGTACTTGTACGGCAAAATGAAGATGCAGTACAAGTGTGTGAGATATTTTACCTGTAAGACATCATCAGCCAAAGAACAACAGAGGTTTCAGAAAAACTTAGCTTGGACACGAAGTGGAGTGGCTCAAGTTTAAATGTAACTCAAACAAGAACCAAGATCAGTGAGAGAAGGAGAAGGGCTCAGGGATGCATTAGCGTTCTACTACACCGTTCCATCACTGGCTAGTGCAGCAAAAGGAAAATAAATATGGTTTCACGGTTTCAGTAGGACATACCTACGGTCAGTAGCACGAAGGGAAATAGTTAAGCATTCAGAATGAATTAACTCAATTTGCACAGGGATGCTTATTTTTTCAGAACAAGGTACTGCAGATGAATGAACAACACAAAAGACTGATCATAAATTCAGAGATCTAAATCGTTCAGATAAGCCTTTAGCGCAGTAGATACCTAGTTAAGCATGACCAAGATGAACACTTCAGTTTCAACATGATTCAATCTCTTTACCTTTTAGTCCAGCCGGGGGCTTGAGGGTCATCCTTTCCAGTTGACTGTTGCGAATCCGTCGCAGAGAAGCTTAATGCTTCACAGCCGTTGTTGCTGGCCAATTGCAGGGTTAGTGGCACATCGCCCACATCTCCCATGCTGGATCGCTGACTGTGTCAGATTAGCCTCTAGCTCACCATCGGGAGTGAAGGCGCCGCGACCAAGATCCGCCAAGGGGAACCTGCAAGAACACTCGGACATACCTAAGTTGGCTACCGCAAAAGAGTCAGAATCACTAGTTTGTCTTCTGCACTAGGAATCACACCTGTCCACCGGATCTGCTAGGAACTCGAATCCATCGCTGCCCTCCTCCGCGGTCGCCATAACCTCTCGGCTTTCTGGAGCGCACCGCAAATCACTCAATTGATAGTTTTTTTTACTCTTCTCGGGGAAACATGTGGTGGGTGCGCATTGTCATTTTTTTCTTTTCCCTTTATGCATACGCCGTTGTCTGCACGGAACGGGTGCCATGTGCCCATCTTGTACCGCGCGCTGACGTTATGTACTAACGGTACACTTCGTTGCCCTGCCGTTACCCTGCGTAGACTTCCCTCAGGCCATATATACGTATGTTCCTGTAGATGTGTATTAATGCCCGAACAGGCCCACCACAGCCGAACTGCTCCATTGGTCCACGTAGCGAGAGCAAACGAGCTCGTCCTCTCTTTCGCCGTTCTCAACTCCTATATGCATGTCTTACCTTGCATGTGGTGCCATTCCGCTGGCGAAGCCATACATTGTGCCACCGACAACCACGGGCACTCCCCTGTTCCCCACGGCAATCGAAGCCACATGGCTACAATAATAATCCACACCACTTATGTCATTGTATTGGTCTCGAGAAATCATGAATGCAGGTTTAACCAAGATGAAGGATCAAAGCAACATCGAAGTCGTTTTTCTTGCACACATTCTTTCCATACCACCAACATTTAGCAGGGTTCGATTATCATAAGGATGACCGAACATAAGATTCAGTTCAACCATAAAAGTCAAGACTCTAAACGCCAGGTCCCACCTAATGTTAATGGGCAATGCACTCTGGTGGGCAGGGCTATCTGGCGGGCGCCCGCCGATCACTTCCGACGGTACAATGCCATAAGTGGAAGCCAAATTACTTCACATCGCCTCGAGATAGCCCTGTCCATGGCACTGATCATGTCAAGTTTTCATTTTGACACTTTCAGAAAATGTAGTACCCGCTTTCAGAAAGTTCTTGCCATAGCTTTTAGAATTTGAACTTTCATATATTTTGAATTTACAGAATTTTGGGACTTCACAAAAGATAAAGAAAAGCTAGTAAGAAGAAACAGGGCGACAAGTGCGTGCGTGTTAGGCCGGGCATTCCTTCAAATCAGAGCTAAACAACCCAACTGAACAGTGAACACTGGCTGAACAACACCGCACATACACATGCCTGCCGTGGCCATGGTGGAAGCTGTAGAGCTTGCGGTACTTGCTTCCGCCTGCGCCGGCCATGGCGCGGCGGAGGATGCCGTCGTGGAGACGCGCCCGCTGTCTCATCATCTTCTTCTTCTCCTGTGCCCGCAGCTCGAGGTCATGGTACCACGTCGCGTTGTCATGCTGCCGCCGTCGCGGTGCCTTCAGGTGCGGCTCGCCGCGCAGCAGCACGAGGTAGATGGCGTTGGCCGGCAGGTTCCCGCCATGATCATCGACGTCGGCGAGCTTGGCAGCAGCTGCTCTCGCCAACGGTGGTGCCGCAAAGAAGATCACGGTGGCCATGATCAGGATCAGATCATGGCAGCACGGCCGAGACATTGCAGGTTAATCTCAGGGTTTGATGCCCGATCGATGGAAAAATGGCAACGGAAGCCAGAGAGAGTGGAGCAAAGATGCCACATTTCCTGCTTCCGTTTTCCACCTTCCGTGTTCTGCCGCGTCATATTTATCTTTTACCAAGTAACCCCTTTTGTAGTTTCTTTTGTATAATATATTCATGGGCTTTGCTACATCTACGTAAAAGGCAAACGTAATCTTACGTGAAAGCTGGCCTCGCAAGACACGATTGGATGAAAAA
>NC_057797.1:15333216-15344058 GCF_018294505.1 Triticum aestivum
GGGCGAGAGAGAATTTGATTAAAGAAGGTTACGTGAGGTTAAGTAGATCATTACGTAGATGTAGGATTATTGAATATTCATATCTAGTAGCCGGTAATTAAGTTTGCTGTCTAGTATGCATCTCTTCTGTAGATAAGCAAACAAAATATAAATACATGCACCATATAGTAGTGATGTTTTTCGCACAAAAATACGAATACTCGCTTGATTCTGGTTTGTAAGCCCCCCTCGTATTTTTTCTTTTACAAAATTTTAACTATAAATTTGACTAGCAAGATACAAGTTACATGTAATGATGTAACAAAAAAGTATATCTCTGTTAGATTAGTGTTCGAAATAAATTCCCAATGTATAGTTTTTCTCGTATAATTTACAAACAACTACAGAAATGGCTTTTGGTGGTCGGGCTACATGGGGCTCATTTTCTCCACAAATTTACAAATATGTTTGAATGATTGTTCTTAGCCCGTTTGATTGTCGAGCCTTCTATAAGTAGCTTCTGATTAAGTTACGCCTTTGGTTAGTACAAGCATGATTCTGAATAGCCTTAGTTGGTTCACAAAAGCGGATTCCTCAATCAGCAGGCAATGTTGTATGCAGTATGGATATTATTTTTAGCAAATTTTTGGCAATTTCAGTAATTGTAGTATGTACTGAAATTTTTTGTTTCGGTCAAATTATTTCAACAGTTTTGGTCAAAAGAAATTTCCCGCCAGCGCCATCTTTGGCAGCAAAAAGGCCCACAAGCCCCAAACTCTCACTCGTACCATCCTCTCCCGTGCCTTCTATTCGGTATCTCCTACTTAGCGCATAGGTCCCATGATAGCGAATTAGCGACCAAACGCATAACCCGCATTTGTGATGTTTCATACTGGGCCAGGCCAAGTAGGCTTGTACGCCAGACTCCATATTCCCTTACTTTTTGTTTTCTTCCTTCCTTTCTTTTTTCCTTTTATTTTTATTTTTATTTTTGTTTTCCTTTTCCTATTTTATTTTTCTTTCTTTTCCATTTTATGAAAATCTTCAAGTTCGAGACATGTTTTGAATTCACAAATATTTTTTTAAATCATGATATTTTGAATTCGTGAGTATTTTATTACAAATTTGCAAACATTTTTTAAATTAATATTTTTTCTGAAACCCATGAACAATTTTTTGAATCGAGGAAAAGTTCTTGAAATTTGTGAATAATTTTCTATGCATGAACATTTTTAAAGTTCGTAAACATTTTTTTAATCATCGATCATTTCTGGAATTGATAAAATATTTTGAAATTTGGAAAAAATTATTGAAATTCGCATTTTTTTCAAAATTCATCAAAGTTTGTTGTATTCGCATTTTAAGATCATTTTTTGAATACATGGACATTTTTGCAAAATCATGAACTTTTTTGAATCGACGAACATTTGTTTCAGAACTGTGAACATTTTTTGAATATCGAAACATTATTTCCTTCAAAATAACAAATATTTTTTAATCCGAATATATTTCATGATTTCCCAAAGTTTTCTCAAAATCATGAACATTTTTGTGAATTCACGAACATTTTATGAGTTCTCAATTTTTTTCAAAATACACAATTTTTTGGATGTTTGGAAGTTTTTTGAAATGCTGAATTAATTTAAAGACGTTAGAAAAAACATAAAAAAGATAAGATGAAAAAATAAATAAATAAGAAAAACTAGATGAGGTAGCCGAAAAGCGCGTGCCGATGGGAGCGTAGGTCGTTGAATAGGAGCTGCCTTTCCATTCTTACTCTAAGCCTGAAAATCCAAAAAAGATATCCTTTTTTCTCTATTGTTGGCGCTGCCACTGCAGGCGGCGTGTACCAAGCAAATCCCCTCTCCTCGGCTCCTCGCGCGTGCCTTTCCCCTTGCGTCTCTATGTTTTTGCATCACTGGCCACCCCGCCACCCTGTCTCCTTGCGTCCGTGTACACTGGCAAGACCGTGGCACTGGCATGACTGTGTACGCTGCTGCCGGTGAAGATCAGGTCGGCAAGAGCAGAGAGGTTGGATGCATTCTTGCCTACTTTCTTCAGATGCATTGTGTACTCGACTACTCGTGGCTGTGTCTGATCCTTGATTATTTCCGGCCAATTTTCAATTGGAATTTAAATGAAACTATTGGCCATTTGGTCGTATAGAAAACCATAATCACTGAAATTCAGTGATTTCAGCACTAGGTGATATTTTTATTGAACTGGTATTTTTTTTTCAAGAATTACAGGGCAGGTAGACATTTTTTCCATTTAATCCAAATTTTAAATAGCGTGCTATAGCTCCAAGTCGCTCACATACACGAGCACACAGAGCATAATTGGTTTGATGCCAAAAGTTGGCATGCCAAATCTTGGCAACTGTCAAATATTGGCTAGAGATTGGTTGCTTGCCAATTTTCATTGCCAATCTCACAAAAATTAGCCAAATGTTGGCAACTTCTGATTTTGCCAAATGTTGACTTGCCAAATATTGGCAATGCCAAATGTTGGTAGCAAACCAATTATGCTCACAGTCACCCCTATAAACACACACACGCCTTTGAGAGACCGAGCCAGCAACAGACAACTAGATAAGTAGGGTTATGACTCGTATACAACTTAAACATGTACCATGATGAAACTCAACAGAAGACATGCTTAATTCATGCGTCAGCATCAACTTAGACATCTGGCAAGGAGAAAAGAGGGTACTTCCTACATGACATCCTGGAATATGACCTTTGCGATGTGGCTATCGACTGTTTCAGGTGAACAATGAGCTGAGTAATAGAAGCTTTTCACCACATTGAGAAATGTCTTCCTGGTCTCTATGTTGATGCCATGGCAATCCTGATGAACACGCCAAGATAGTTCTTGCATCTCCAAGTTCACTTGCCGGTGTAAGTCCTCTTTGTTCTCCATACTTGCCCCATTCTGTTTTTCCCCATTGAACATATTTTTTGGTTATGATTTGACAAATCACATGCAACTCAAACGGAGAAACATGCATTTATGAATCCAGGATATGCAATGCATGTACACACGCACCTGAGCAAGAGCTATTGTGGCAAGCTTGCGGCAGATGGAAGTGGTGAGCTGCTCCAGCTGGGAATAATCCCAAAGGTTGAGGTTTTGCTCGGCCGTAACATGCCTTCCTGAGCAGATCTCCACTGTGCGAACCAACAACATTGCTGTATCCCCTTCAATGGATCCACGGCTCTCCTTTGCGGTCCATGCCATGAGCCACTGCTTCCACTGTAGGTTCCAAAGAAAATACTCAGCTTCGTATCTCGTGAAGAAAAATTCAGCATTATATATATGCACATTCATATATGAGTGTAGTTGTTCAATGAATTTTACAGCTTCATGAAGAGCACCAGAAGCGTCGTCAAACGAGACAAGGTCAATAAGGTCTTCAAGATTCTCTGTTGAGTCTTTTGGTCCCCTGCAATGCGTGCACACACATGTTACATTGACCACCACTAAAGCTAGACTCCGGAGAGGGAAAAAACTATAAAGCCGCGTGCATTGCATACCCAGTGTGTCGAAAGTGAGAGGTCACCGCCTCGGCAAGCACCGCCATGTGAGCCCATCCTAGACGCTCTGCTGCTCGGCTAGGTTCGAAGATGTTTGCTGAAGCTAAGAAGTAAGCCGTGAGCGCACTCTTTGGAGTGCCACCATACCTCTGCAGATGGTTCCTGAAATACCACCTGCATGTACTCTCGAGTAAGAATCTTTAAACTGCCCCAACGTCTTATATTTGGGAATGGAGGTAGCAGTTGTCATTTGCCCCTAGAAAAGATCGATTTTAGCAAAGAAAAATGAGTCAACACCCGGCCTCTGCATGACAAGGATTCATAGAACCAAAGCTACTTGTCTTATGCAGAAGCGAATTAACTGAACCTGAGGATAGAGTGGTAGATAAAATTTGACCGTGACTTACTTTCTGAGGACATTCCACTCAAGTCGGGAGAGTCTTTGATATTCCCTGAAATCAGCTTTTGCCATTTTAAGGTACAAGTCATTGCTCACAAGTTTCATTCTGAAAAGTCAAGTGTCAGAACCAAATATATGACTTCCATAACTGCAATTAAGACTTGGTGCTAGCTGAATACCATTACTACACACTACATATAGGATGGTTGTTACCTATAGAGGACCTTGCCTATCCAAACATCGGTGTTGCCTCCATACTGATCCAGATACGTCCTTGTTTCAATTCGAGGCAAACTTGCTTTCCAGGGGAAGTTCAGTGTGTACTCAACCTATTTTTACAAGTACAAGTAGAATTACTCATTACTCTGTGTCTATTGTCAACCAAGGAAATTAAGTTCTAGCTGGACCGCATTCCCTCATATATAATTAACTTGAATGTGTTGGGACATACCTCACCCGGCAGGTCCTTGGCGATGATCCACTTGTCGTACAGTTTGTTGGAGGCTTGTCTCTCTTGGAGGAATGAATGGCAATAGTGCCCGGCCCGTGCTAGGACATCGTCGTCACCGGGGAACATAAATTGAGATGCACGATAAGTGTTGTGCATTGGGGTGACAGATGAGTGGTTGGTCTCCATGGGGAAGCATACAAACTTGCCGTCCTTCTCAAAGTGCTTAAACACGGCTGCATTGTGGATACACATTAGTCAAAATTGATCTAGCATGACAGGGTAGTTACGCATGCCAAAGCGCTACTACCTCAAAACAAACAAAGATTTTTGAATCTAGTTTCATTCATAAATTTGACTGACAAAATATTAGTTACATACATGGAGTGACATCATAGCCATGCTGACGGAGGAGACGGAAACCCATGGCCGTGTCATCAATATCCGTGGTTGGGCAGTGCGCATTATGAGCCAGTCCCTTTTGAGTCCACCGCCTGTTCAAAGTGTATATACACACACAGCTCCACTCAAAATAGTACTCTATTGGTCTTAAGGAAAAACACTATTAATACTCCATTTCAAAAAATATATAATTAGTACTTAAATGTATTGGGTGAAGGTAGTATCACTGAAATTATTAACATTTAGTTATATAAAGTATGATTTTGGTTAGTTTTGTGCTAATATATAGGTATGAATAATAGCGGTCATAAATGTGGGAGATCAGGTAAAAGTCTGACTTAAGTTTAGGCAATGAGTTTCCAAACATGTACTTCCTTGGTTAAAAGTGAAATCTGATTTATGATTTGGAAGTCTCCACCATGCCTCTAACTGCTATTTTGATACGCAATATGTTGCTAAACAAAATTTATATATGAGCATGTATTTTATGATAAATCTGCTGATACTTTGATGGCTTTACCAAACAAAATAGTCGTGTATATGCCTGACTGCAGTTAAGTTAGGAACACTTGAGTGGAATTATTTCCGAACCTCATGTATTTGCAGTGCAACGGAAGTAGTTTATGCTACCTGTAAATATAATCCATGCACTGCTCAATTTCACTTGTGAAGTGCCTTGATATCCCCAGACGCATCAGCCGATCGACCACCCATAACTGCTCAAAAATATCCATCGCGTGGGTACATGGCACTGAAAAAAGGGAAATTCTTAGTATACATATCGGGCATTGCAAGGGACTCCTACCCTAGAAAAGTGTGAATTTGTGCCGGTTGTACAACAAGTAGAGTGATTTTGAATTACCTCCCCCATCGAACTTCTTGACGAGCCTCTCCAGAAATGCAAGGCATCCCTTGTCACCGGTGTGATTGAGGGCAGCAGCTGTGGCAGCAGGCGAGGAGTGGAAGGAGCCGTCCGGACACTGCAACTTGAGAAGCTTTTCCCAGTCCAACTGCAAGTCTGTCATTCCCTCCAAGCTGAAAAGTAGGGTAGTTGGTGTGGCGTGTAGTAGTTCCAGAGGGATCCTATAGTTTGAGACTCAGATTAATTATTGCCTAATACTACATAAACTATTCAACTCAATGTGCAAATCAAGGTTAGATGTAGGTATGCATACTTCGAGAGCTTTAGATTTCTCTTGGCATATATCTCTTCCAAAACAGGGTGATTATAAGGGATGTCCAAATTTAGGTCCTTGGCCATGTCTAGGAGTGCTGGGAAGTTAATCTCGAAGCCGGATGGCATCCAATCCTGTTCCTCTTCTACCAACCTGCTCATATTTTCTTGGATAAATGACACACCTACAACAGAAGTGGTCCTCTACACATTAGACAAATGATCTTTTTGTGGGAATAAACAAGTCAATTCTTAGTCAAAACAAAGAATCCAGCGGTCGATATACCTCTATCACACAAGTTGGCGTTGTCGATTTTCCAAGACTTCACTGCCACCACACATGCCAGGGTGCTGATCATCCGATCTTGGACCATAAAGAAAGCGGGGTCACCCCATGAACCATCCGGTAGTTGATTTTGAACAATCCAGTCGATGCATGAGGGGAATTGTGGTCCATCACCTCCCTCAAGGTTCTTGACAAGAGCGACAAATGCCGTGTCATAGGCAGAAATATTCGTCGACGTTTCACCCTCACCCAATAACTCCAGCTCCATTCTTATGGCATCGATCATCTGTTGCATTTCGCTGGGTTCATCCTTTAGGAACATTGATATTTTGTTTTGACCAGTGTTTAGTATTTTACTATATGTTTGTAAGCTTGTGCGTAGTAGCCAATTAATCTGCTCAATGAGTTAATTCATATGCAATGTATGCTCACCGTGTGTCGTCTGTTGTTTTCAACATCCAATTCACCCACTTCTACCTCCGGATATGATTGGGATTTGCTAGTTAGCACCAACCCTAAATATCAGGCATGACAAATGGAAAAAAAGCATGTAAGTCATATAAAATTGAAGCACCTTATCACCAATTCACCATCGAGGCCTGCTTCGGTACACCCCCCCCCCCCAAAAAAAACTTTGAAAAGGATATTATTGTCCATCCACCTTAATCAAATAATTAATCCCCTCAATTACACAGTAATTAATCAGGGCTTAGGGCCTACTCCATCCGTCCAGATCAGCGTTGTCCCTGATCAGAGTACATCATTTTATACTTCACTTAATTATTTCTTAACATTTAAAAAAAAATCTTAATGCCCATCACACCCTTAATTATGAAGGGGTACAGAGTGATTTGAACGAAGCAGAAGTGTTCACGATTAGATGCAGTACGATTTTTTCCGGGCCGGCCTTAACCTATAGATCAACATCACTCCAAGCCTTAGGTGCACAAGAGACAAGATGCATAGAAGTTCTATTTATTTTAAGAGGCGACAAAAGCTTCCATGAAAACAAATTTTTTTTGTGGGAAGGAGAGCCAGGAACCCTGATTAAAAGAGTTCTTTCTCAATCGTGCGTGCATTCTGGGTAGGAGATTACCACATGGTCGACCCTGAGAGTTTAGGTGCAGGGAAAGTCGTCGCCTTGGCTCAGCTGTCGGCTGGCCGAGCACCGGAACATGCCGGACGCGGACTGCAGTGGTAAACGTAAGCATTATTTTCGGTCTTCTCTCTCTCTCTCTCTCTCTCTGTGTGTGTGTGTGTCTCTCTGTGTGTCTCTCTCTCTAACCTCGTGGATGTTGGCTCAGTGATGAGCTGCTGCTTGCCGCCATCATCAAGTATTTGTAGAGGAGCGCTCAAGGTGAAGATTGCACTTGTTTGTCGACAAGTACTCCCTCCGCCCGAAAAATCTTGTCATAAATTTGTTTAGACATGGATGTATTTAGACATGTTTTGATGTTAGATTCATTACCATGGTCGTAATGAATCCTAGACTTTGATTGCGGATGTTTTCACTATGCAAAAAGATTATGTGGGATCCTCTCCAATTAATGCGTCGTCGCATAAAAAGCGAATACTAATGCACATTTATTGTATTTCCTAAACAAGCTACTAATTTTTTGAGCTTTAAACTATACACTTTATTCACCAAATCAAGGGGATCACATTAGTTAACTCCACACATTTGGAATCAAATATGCGAATTGTAAAGAGCTTTTACTTCCCGTAGTACTCATTTAATATGTATCAGTAACCATGCAAAATAAAAGTACAAGGATTTGGCATACTTAAAAAGGTTCTAATGCATTAGAAAAACAAATTTAATATGTATCAGTAACTCAAAAACTTGTGCGTGCCTTAAAAAATCCAAATAAAATAAACCAAAGTTGTATGTGGAACAAACTATTATCAATGGAGATTCTCAAGTTTTGTTTCAAAGAAAGACATATATGATCGAAAATATATGTAATAATTTAAAACTGTATTTAGCACATATGTAAAATTAGTAATTTATCAACCTTGCTGAGTATACAAATTAACATGCACAATGTACTATGAAAGATAGTATTTCATTTTCACGTAATACTCGATATGGTAAGAGTTGTTAGCAATTTATTTTTATATAATTAATTGTTGCTATTCCATAAAAATATTACCTATTCAGTAATCTTACCTCTTTTTTTTTGAAATACAGTAATCTTACCTCTTAGAAGGTAAGAGATTGCGAGCCAACCTGTGGTTGGATGGTTAGAGGGACTGTGGTATCCGCTGCCCACCAGGGTTCAAATCCTAGTGCTCGCATTTATTCCTGGATTTATTTCAGGATTCCCGGTGATGCGCATTCAGTGGGAGGGGACGTTCCCATCGATGACGAGGTGATGAGTGTATGCGCGTGTTTATAAGCGTTTGCGTTTGTACTGGGTTAAAAAAAGAAGATAAGATATTATATGACGTCTGGAGCAAAGAATACCATATGGACAGTTAAAATAATTTGGGGCCATGTTAAATTTTCTCGTTTTGGGCAATTTATATCCTGTTGGAGATGAGCAACGTTCATTTGGGATTATAATAACACTATAATTTGCGAAAACAACCACATGAAAACGTAGCATATTCATATCAGTTCAACATAACTTGAGCAAGCGCGAGCTTCTCAATTAGCAAAACGACCAGAAATTAGGAAAGAAGTTGTGGAACAAAAGTGTACCCGAGCCTTCTACGACTATCTAAACCATTACCTCCGTTTTCAATTATAAGATGTTGTAACTTTTTGTTGATTCAGATGTATATAGACGCATTTCAGTGTGTTTGTGCACTCATTTCAATCCATATTGAAATATCTAAACTACTTATAATTGGAAAGGGGTTGGTACAAATTAACATATATATTCTTAAAGCCAACCTAGATATCATTTAGGATCGAACGAGATGTTGCAAACAAAGAGAAACCCTAGGCCCCTGCATTTGCTCGCAACAGGCAACTTGGGTGACGCCCCAAACGCCGACCCACCACATCTCCCCCCTCATCAATGTCGGTTGGTGCCGTGGCGGCGGCGGCCCCCCTCTCTCTCATGTGCCATGCTCGTCGCCGTTGCCTCCCTAGCTCTTTCATCACCGACGATCGACTCTCGGCTCAACCCTCCCCCCACTAGATGATGTTCGCAGGGTCGTTGGGCTTGTGCCTTGGCGGGTGGGGTTTTCCCGCTCTTGTCATAGGCCTGTGGCTGCCTCCGCCTAGATCAAGTGGAGCCGGACTCCAGTTGCTGAAATGGCCAATTTCCCCTAGATCCAGACATGGTGGAAGGTCGGCATATCCCGGGTCGTGGAAGGAGGCTCTTTCATGCAACTACTTCTCTGGTTGATGCTCGCCTAGACTCGGTGGTTGATTGGAACTCTCCTTTGCCAACATTTAGCCTTGGTAGTTAGGTTAGGTTGCCCTAGGACGCACAAGGAGAAGAACCTAGGTTGCAACCTAGGGCGGTGGTGAAGGAAATATGCCATAGAGGCAATAATAAAGTTATTATTTATTTCCTTATATCATGACAAATGTTTATTATTCATGCTAGAATTGTATTAACCGGAAACATAATACATGTGTGAATATATAGACAAACAGAGTGTCACTAGTATGCCTCTACTTGACTAGCTCGTTAATCGAAGATGGTTATATTTCCTAACCATAGACATGAGTTGTCATTTGATTACCAGGATCACATCATTAGGAGAATGATGTGATTGACTTGACCCATCCCGTTAGCTTAGCACTTGATCGTTTAGTATGTTGCTATTGCTTTCTTCATGACTTATACATGTTCCTATGACTATCAGATTATGCAACTCCCGTTTGCCGGAGGAACACTTTGTGTGCTACCAAACGTCACAACGTAACTAGGTGATTATAAAGGGGCTCTATAGGTACATGTTGGGTTGGCGTATTTCGAGTTTAGGATTTGTCACTCCGATTGTCGGAGAGGTATCTCTGGGCCCTCTCGGTAATGCACATCACATAAGCCTTGAAAGCATTGCAACTAATGAGTTAGTTGTGAGATGATGTATTACGGAACGAGTAAAGAGACTTTCCGGTAACGAGATTGAACTAGGTATTGAGATACCGACGATCGAATCTCGGGCAAGTAACATACCGATAACAAAAGGAACAACGTATGTTGTTATGCGGTCTGACCGATAAAGATCTTCGTAGAATATGTAGGAGCCAATATGAGCATCCAGGTTCCGCTATTGGTTATTGACCGGAGACGTGTCTCAGTCATGTCTACATTGTTCTCGAACCCGTAGGGTTCGCACGCTTAACGTTACGATGATAGTTTCATTATGAGTTTATATATTTTGATGTACCGAAGGTTGTTCGGAGTCCCGGATGTGATCACGGACATGATGAGGAGTCTCGAAATAGTCGAGACATAAAGATTGATATATTGGAAGCCTATTTTTGGACATCGGAAGTGTTCCGGGTGAAATCGACATTTTACCGGAGTACCAGGAGGTTACCGGAACCCCCGGTAACATAATGGGCCTAGTGGAGGAAGAGGAGAGGAGGCCTAGGGGCTGCCGCGCGCCCCTCCCCCCCAAGTCTGAATTGGACAAGGAGGGGGGGGGGGC
>NC_057797.1:15669260-15701002 GCF_018294505.1 Triticum aestivum
GCCACTTTGGTAGTTAGAATAGTTATAGCAAAAAGAAGGAGTTGCATTGGTAGACTACTTAATAAATATTCAATGGAAGCTTGACAAAGAAGAAACACTTAACATATAATCACTAATTATAGCATCCCCATAATTGGACACACGAGGTGATACATAGGAGCTGCTAACCTGATATCATGCATTCACAACTTTGAACTTTCATTTTGGCCCATAATCGCATCCTATTTTTGCAAATTATCCAATGAGGTCCTCTTATTCTAATGTAAACATAAACGTACAATATGCGACAAATATGGGCATCCATGTCTCCTGAGGTGGATCTATATATGTGTTGCTTTGGAGCATACGTGTGGAATAGCCTTGAGCCATAGGTCAGACCTTTTACGTACAGTGACCCCGAATTTCTCAGACATATCCAGTGACACTGAGCTGGCTCCGCCCGGAAGCGTCCAATTAAAGTGATACAGAAAGTTTGCCAAAGTAATCTCCAAAATTGACGAAGCGAAGCCTACTCCAGGGCATTTCCTTCGCCCACCTCCGAATGGAGTGAATTCAAAATATGTCCCATTATAATCAACATTCTTGTTCACAAACCTCTCTGGATTAAACTCTTCAGGATTGTCCCAATATTGAGGATCCCGGGAAGTTGCGAAGACATTGATGAATACATTGGTATCTTTAGGGATGTCATAACCCATAATATTGCAGTTCTCTCTCGTCCTGCGGGGGATTAAAGGACCAGGTGCACGCAATCTAAGAACCTCCTTGATGACCATCCGCAAGTAGTGGAGTTCTGCAAGATCGCTATTGCCAATGATAGCTCGACCCTCACCTAGTACCTCTCGAACCTCTAAGTGCGCCTTAGCCATAACATTAGGGTGTCTTATGAGTTCTGACATAGCCCACACCAAAGTGGTTGCTGTAGTCTCTGTGGCACCTCCAAACATGTCCTGGAAATGACGATTTTATGTTATATATGTATAATTATTATGTATCATCCACAAAAGAGTTTATATTCTTAGAAAATAATGCTGCATTTGATATGAATAATTATTTTAAACAGTATCTATTATGTATTGACATTAAATTTTTCTGTACTCTCACGCCTGTTGCCAAGATGTGTGTTCGCTATTTGTCTAATTAACTGAGCAGTGTACCTACTAAGAACAGTTTTCTGGCCCCATATCCCAAATAACGTGGTTAATTTCTTGTACTTCATATAAATAGAAAGAGCACCCCGGGCCCTCCTGAAAACCTTGATGGATGATGCAAATAAAGCCTATTATTTTTGGAGTAACCTAGCAAGGATTTTAACTTGTTTTTATATGATATGTGGACATCACATAGTGCATCCATGGACAAATGGTTAGGGAGGGACTAAGAGGAAAATACTCACAAACATGACGGTGACTATAATCTCTGTGGTTAGAGGGTAGGCCAGCGAATCCTCCTCCAGCAGCCTGAGCAACACGTTCAGCATTTCTTCATCGTCGCTGTAGGGGCCATGACGGGAAGCTCGCGCCGCCTTGCGCTTCTCAAAGATGTCGGCGATGATGCTCTGGATGAGATCACAGCTCCTCTTTGTACGGCGCTCGGCAGTGCTGAACCACTGCACCAGCCAAGACGAGGGGAAGAGGTCCACGAGGCAGAAGCCTCCTATCAGATCCATGAGTTTGCCGATCTCGTGGAGGTACTCCTCCTGCCGTGCGAACTTGCCACCGAACACCGCCCGTGTCACAATGTCGTTGCTGAGCACCGACACCATCTCACTGACGTTGACGGCTGCGCCGGCAGCTGTTGCTGTGTTGATGGAGCGGATGAGGTTTCCCACCTCCTCGGCCCTGATCCCCTCCATGCGCTTCACCTGCTTGGTGCTGAGGAGCTCCGTGATACATACCTTGCGCATCTGACGCCAGTGCTCACCATAGGGGGCGAACAAGATGCCCTTACCGCCGAAGCCCACGATGTCCTGCAACCTGGAGGAACTATGGTTCGACAGGGCGACATCATTGGCCTTGAACACCTGGGCCACCGCCTCGGCGCCGGAGATCACCACGATGGGGACCTCGCCTAGCTTGAGGAGCATCACTGGCCCATGTCGGCGACCCAGATCAGTAAGGGCACGGTGTGGGAAGGCGCTCAGGATGTGGTGGAGGCTACCGATGACCGGGAGAGTCCACGGCCCAGGAGGAGGCAGGTGCTTCATGGACTTGCTCCTGCAACCAGAAAACCAAAGGGCAAGTAGCGTGGATAGGGCTATCAAACATAAGGTGAGCCACCACTCCATGGCAGGCAGCTTATTTGCGAGCAATCAGCTCGTGCGTTGTCAGCTTAGTAAGTGATAGACAAGATGGCAAAGCATATATATAATACTAGCCCGGGTAGGTATTGACAGAACATGAGTGGATGCCTTAGCCGTCGCTGTGCGCGGGCAGGTCACCTGTCACGTTTTCAGCACGTGTGGATCGAAGAAATATATGGTTGCCTGATGGACCATCTTTTCTCAGAGATTGACATTCATGCACCTCATAAGAAAAAAGTGACGAAGATAGCGACAGACACATTCACAGGAAACTGTTAAATTGGAGTACAAAGTAAATAGTAAATAAAGAGATACTAGAAGAACCACACTTAAAAAAAAACCTACTATGTTTTCTTGGTCATGTCATTGTCATTGCCATTGCTCAGTATCCCATTTCTCTAAACATGCTCAAGGTTATGCACTCATTAGGTTCACTGGTTTTCTGAGCAGTCATGACCTCCCGTGTGGGATCCCACGAGGCTAAGATAAACAAACCAAGCGAGGGATGGGTACCCGGGGCAGGCGGTTGACCCTTGCGCCACCGCTGGCCTCTGCCGGGCCGGCGACGTCTCCGGCGTCGGGAAGCTCGTCTGGCTCAAGATTCTCATGCCTGAGATCGGACGTTGGCTCCTCCGACGAGGAGGATGCGCCGGCTGTTGGCGTGCAGCTGGCCCTTGAGGTGCTTGGGGAGGATGTTGGTGGCGGGGAGTGGAACACGGTGTCTCGCCGGAAGAAGAAAACTGAGGCGGAGCTGGTCCAGGAGTTCTGGGACGATGCGGGATTCCCGACGCCAGCATCTCGTTTCTGGGAACACCGGTCGCCGTCGTCGCTAGGGTCGGGTGTGCCATCTTGCAGGGAGCAGGAGAGGATCGCCGATGCGGAGGGCTCGGAGCTGGTTGGTTCGGCGTCGCTGTCGAGATCGGCGGCCCCGGTGCTCTCCGGCCCGAAACCTGTGTCCCCACCGTCCGGGCTGAGAGTCGCCCGGCCGCTACGTTTGGGGCCTTGGCGTGGACCCCTGCCGCCGCGCCGGGTGACGCCCCCGCCGGTGCTGGGACAGTTCATTGACGCGGCCAGGCAGAACCCCTCCGCGGCAAGCCGGCAATGCCCGCCGGCGTCGGATGCTTCGCCGAGATCTGACGTCGTTCGGGCGCCGGGTCCGGTGGCGAGATCGCAGGGAATTCAAACTCAACTGTCCTTGGGCTTTGGGCCCATGCATGCACAAAAGGACGCGGGCCAAGATGTATTTTCTTGGGCCTTTTTGAGGACGCGCATGAAAGCAATCTGGCCAGGTTTTGGTAACCATCAGGCCGCGATCGCAGCAGTTCCTTTCATCGCGTCGTCCTCGTCCTCGTATCCTGACGCAGATCCTTCGATCGCCGCCAAGCCTCTGCACACCTCACGGACGCCGTCTCCAACTCCGGCATCACCTCCCTGCGCCGGGGTCGCCCGCTCCTACGCGGCGGTCGCCGCGACTTTTCAGCGCCCCATGGCGGGCGTTCCTCCGACAGCACCTGGTGCCGCTGCCACGGGAGGGCCAAACCCTCGCCCACCACCTGCCATTGGGCCGACTCCCGCTCCTTCACGTCCTCCGGCGCAGGCGTCGGGCTACTCCGGTCCACCACATCAGCAGCATGGACTGGCACCGGTCTACAACTATGCTCCATCAATGCAGCAGCCCCCTGTTTACGTCCAAGGAGGGCAGTATGTCTCGCCGTATGGTACGGTCGTTGCAGGAGGGCAACATCCCATGTACGGGGTTCCGTCGACCGGGGTGTCCGCCCCTCCGCAGTTCCATCCAGGCGGGGCGATGCCTCAGCCGGTTCAAAAACGCAAAAAGAAGAATAAGCCGCAGCAGCAGCAGTTTGCGGGTGGAGCTTTGCAACCCGGTATTCAACACACTCCGAAACACATGCCGGTTCAGCAACAATTTCAACAGCAGCACATGCAGTCATATCAGCATGGGCAATACCAGCATCCTCAGATGTCAAACGGTCCTGCTATTGTTGATACCCCACCATTGGCGGCTCCAGTGTCTGATGTGCAGGTCGATACGGCGCCCAAGTCCAAGGCTAAGAAAGGGGTTCGTTGCTGGAAATGTGCGGTTAATACGCACGCAGTGAAGGATTGCACTGTGCAACATTACTGTTATATTTGTGACAAAATCGCTCATCCAACGTTGCAGTGTCCTATTCTCAAACTCCCTAGGCCCAGTGCTTTTGTTTCGGGAGTTGGTGCTGAGGAGACGTACTTTGTCCAGTTGCCTGATTGCGTGGTGAAAGATCATTTAGCACCGACACAGTCTCCGATAGCCCGAGTTCAGGTTACTGGTTTGATGGTACCGGCTAGTGTTGTCGAGAGCCAGATTGCTAGGAGATGTCCGGTACATGATCAATGGAAGTGGGAGGCTATTCAACACCGGTCTGATGGTTACCTTGTTAGCTTTCCGTCTTTCGAGGACTTGGACAGGGTGGATGGTATTTAGATGAACGTTCCATCTGTTAATGCTCAGATGACCATTACCGCATGGAGGTCTCAGGAGGTTCCACATAAGCTCGAGCTTCAGCAGATTTGGCACCATGTCGAGGGGGTTCCCCATACGGTTCGTCATTTTTGGGGCTTATGGGCTGTTGGTACTTTGATGGGCAAGACATTGGATGTCGATCTTCTTAGCCTGCGTCGTCGTGGTGTTGTACGTATTCTCGTGGCTATGACCAACTCTCAGATATTGTCAAAGGAGAACGACGATGCTGGTCCTTTTGCTGCAACAGATGTGGTGGTTAAGCTCAAGGGCTACACTTTCTCGTTCAGAAGGGAGCCGGCGGGTTACATTCCGGACCCTGATTTTGTCCCGTTCGTTTGGAGACGCAAGGGTGATGATGCTGATGATGATAGTGCCGCCAAGGAAAAGGACAATGAGATGGACACATCGGAATACACCGGGAACCCATCCAACCATCCGTCGTCTAGTTCTGCTCCGGCGAATAACACTAATGTGACTCAAGTTCAACAACGGGAGCTGCAGACTGTTGGCTCTGGTGGTGCGACGGGAGGTGGTCCTGTGTTGTTGGGAGTCACTTCGTTTAACTCTGCGCCACAGACGCCGAGAGGCATGGAGCTTGCCGCGGATCTTAGAGTCAATTCCACGTTACCTGGATGTCTCGAAAGATCCCCTCGGGTTCACCGACAGGAGTTGTCCTCGCCTTCTACACTGCAGGCTGTGGTTGCATCGCAGCCGTCGTCGCATTCCCGGCCTGCATCGTCCCAGTCCGCTGCCCTCCTGTCGGAGCAAGTCACCGGCGGCTCGGCGGGGCGCCCGGACTATTCTGCAGTACACCTACAACCAGCTGCTAAGGTGGCGTCGCAGCCGCCGTCGTCGACGCGGACAACAACGTCTAAGCCGGCTGTTCCCGAACCGGTGCAGGCTGCCGATGGTACAGCGCATGCGGGGTGCCGGCATCCTGTGGCTACGGTTGAGGCCAATTGGCATGCAGCTTATGTGGACATACCTATGCATGCACGTACCGGGGAAGTGGAGCTACCCATGCATGCATGGAGTGAACCTGGACGTGAAGGGCTACCCCCAAGTGTGCAGCCGTGCATAGCTGCACCCGCGGCTGCCCTTCGGTCTCTGTCCGCGCCGGACGAGTCTGCGGAGCCGGACGTGTCTGCCTCATCCATGCACGATCCTCCAGTCAGGCTATCTTCGGAAGTGCCGCCGCGTGTTACGACGGCCGAGACTGCCGGGGAGGTGGTTGCTACTACACCCACATCCCCCCCTTCAGCGGCGGTGCTTGCGCGACACCCTTCACCAAGAATGACACCTACACGCTGAAGTGGCCGTCATGCGGTGGCCGACGATGGAAGGATGGACACTGACGAGGACTCTTTGGTCAAGGCTATGCGGCGTAAAGCGGCGCAGAACCTCGACAACCAAGCTACTTCGTCATTACTCAAATCATTTTTATCTTTTTCTAATACATCCATCGTTTCCAAGTTGAATAATGTGGGTGTTAGTCTAGGAAATAATGAGAATGATATTTCTATTTCGAAAAATGCTTTGAAACATTTGGAATATGACCGATTGAAGGTTACTCCACGAGTTTCTAGCAAATCTTTTATCTCACATCTAGATGAGGAGGAGCTGCATGCCACATCAGATGGTCAGCTACTCGCTCATGTAGTAGGGGAGATTTCAGACGTGGGCTTGGAGGAACCCGAGCTTAGCTCATTGCTTGAGCTTACAGCTTCTGGTCGTAAATCCAAGTCGGACCGTTCGAAAAAATGTCGTAAATCCTCTAAGAGGGCGAAATTTTCTAAATCTCCTATTGTTTCCTCGTGAATGGCATGTTCTTTAATAGCAGAGGTCTTGGTGACTTGGCTAAACATCTATTCATTGCGGAATGTCATAGGGAACACAATTTAGACTTTTTGGCTTTATCTGAAACGGGGAGACATGATTTCTCAGTAAGTCTTCTTAACCGTCTTTCTGGCGGGATAGACTATACTTGGATTTCTCGGCCACCTCGAGGTCGTTCTGGGGGCATTTTACTTGGCGTAAACACGGGGACTATGGATGTGTTGGCTAGTTCGGATGGTGAGTTCCACATTAAACTCCATATCCGGAACAAAGCCGACAACTTCACATGGACCCTCGTCGCTGTGTATGGAGCAGCCCAGGATGAGTTCAAGGCTGATTTTCTCCGTGAACTGGTTAATCTGTCGAAGGAGAATCCCTACCCCATTCTTATTGGTGGGGATTTTAATTTGCTGCGATTTCCAAATGAGAAAAGCCGAGGTAGGTTTGATAATCATTGGCCTTTCCTTTTCAACGCTGTCATAGACAGTCTAGATTTGCGAGAGGTTTCCATGATTGGAAGACAGTTCACTTGGGCAAACAATCTTCCAGAACCGACCTATGAGAAACTAGATCGTGTATTAATGGATACCGACTGGGAATCCAGATTCCCTATGGTTTCTGTACGCGCTCTACCTCGTATAGAGGCTATCTCAGACCACGCGCCCATCCTTTTAACTACTGGATTGCCACGACCGCAGCACAGACGCAAGTTCAAGTTTGAACTTGGTTGGTTGCATCGGGATGGATTCCATGACATGGTCAAGAAGGTGTGGGATAAACCGGTTGCTGGGCTTACCCCAATACACAAATGGAACAACAAAATTCGTGCATTACGTAAGTTCCTTAGTGGTTGGGCTAGGCACACTGCGGGTATCCTCAAAAAGGAGAAGCTTCGTCTTTCGTCTATCATTGATGAATTAGAAGCCTTGGCAGAGGTTAGACCTCTATCTGAGCATGAAATCGAGATCAAGAGTCATTCGAATGCACAGATAGCTAGCATGCTGCGTGAGGAGGAACTCAAATGGTACCAACATAGTAACTCTCAATTTATCCTGAAAGGTGATTCGAATACTAGATTTTTCCATGGAGTTGCCAATGGCAGACACCGGAAGAAAATTATTCATTCCCTGCAACAGGATGAGGGCATGATTGAGGGACATGAGCAACTTAAATCTTATATCACTAATTATTATAAAAATTTGTTCGGAGCCCCAGAGAAAGGTAACTTCTCAATGGATGAGTCCCGAACGGATGACATCCCCCAAGTCTCTGATGAGGAAAACTACCTTCTAACAGCCCCATACTCCGAGGAGGAAGTTAGAAAGGCGGTTTTCCTAATGGAGCACAACAAAGCCCCGGGTCCAGATGGTTTTCCCGCCGAGTTCTACCAGAACTTCTGGGAAGTCATCAAGTCGGATCTCCTACTTTTGTTTAGCGACCTACATGCTGGCCATCTGGAATTGTTTCGCTTAAACTTCGGTGAGATTATTTTATTACCTAAGGTTAATGAGGCTGAAAGGATACAACAATATAGACCCATTTGCCTCCTTAATGTTAGTTTTAAAATATTCACGAAGGTTGCGACTATTAGGCTAAATTCGGTTGCTGAACATGTGATTCGTCCTTCACAGACTGCTTTTATGCAAGGAAGAAACATCCTAGATGGAGTTGTTATCCTTCATGAAACAGTCCATGAATTACATCGGAAAAAGTTGAATGGGGTGGTACTCAAAATAGACTTTGAAAAAGCGTATAACAAATTCAAATGGCCATTTCTTCAACAGACTCTCAGAATGAAAGGATTTTCTGCAGTGTGGTGCGCTATGGTCCATAGCTTCGTTTCTGGAGGTAGTGTTGCCATTAAGGTCAATGATGACGTTGGACACTATTTCCAAACAAAGAAGGGATTACGACAAGGTGACTCGATATCGCCCATGCTATTCAATATAGTGGCGGATATGCTAGCGGTCATGATTGAGCGTGCCAAGGTTGATGGCCAAATTGATGGAGTAGTATGTCATCTAGTTGATGGTGGTCTCTCTATACTTCAATATGCCGATGATACGATTCTCTTCATGGATCATGACCTCGAGAAAGCGAGAAATCTGAAATTAATTTTATCAGCATTCGAGCAACTCTCAGGTCTGAAGATCAACTTTCATAAAAGTGAATTGTTTTGTTTTGGCGAGGCTCAAGACGAGGCCCACCTGTACGCTGAACTGTTCGGATGTGGGTTGGGCCAGTTTCCGATCACATATTTGGGGATACCGATACATTATCGGAGACTCACAAATGCTGAATTGGAACATGTCGAGGAGAGGCTGCAAAAAAGACTTAGCAGTTGGAAAGGTAAATTCTTGTCTCTAGGTGGAAGATTGGTCCTCATTAACTCAGTACTAAGTAATATGGTACTATATATGCTTTCCTTCTTCCAGTTGCCAAAAGGAGTTTTACATAGATTGGATTATTTCCGATCAAGATTCTTTTGGCAAGGAGATAGCGAGCGAAAGAAATATCGACTGGCTAAATGGAGTGTGGTTTGTCGTCCCAAAGACCAAGGCGGGTTGGGCATTCATGACCTTGAGGTTAAGAATAGGGCCCTCCTCGGCAAATGGTTGTTTAAATTACTGACCGAAAATGGTGTATGGCAAACCCTCCTGAGGAGGAAATATGTGGGCTCCAAGGCGGTATCCCAAGTATACTGGAAGCCTGGGGATTCTCACTTTTGGGCGGGTCAAATGGCTACGAAGAAATATTTCTTCTCCTATGGATCCTTCTCGATTAAGGACGGCTCGGAAATTAATTAGATTCTGGGAGGACAAGTGGCTAGGAAATGCCACACTCCGGAAACAATATCCGGCTCTATACAACATTGTGCGTCACAAGGGTGATACTATTGCCACTGTAATGGAATCATTTCCGCCAAATGTGACGTTCAGAAGAGATTTAATTGGACCTAGACTCCAATCGTGGTACATCCTGCTTCAACGGTTGTCCACGGTGCAATTGTCACATGGGTTTGATGTATTTCGATGGAACCTACATGAGAATGGAAAATTCTCAGTGGAGTCTATGTATAGAGCGTTAATCCAGTCTGATGTGCCAGTTGATAATAATAAGAAGATCTGGAAGATGAAGATACCTCTTAAGAATAAAATATTTGCATGGTATCTTCGTCGCGGAGTCATTCTTACTAAAGATAACCTTATCAAGAGGAATTGGCATGGAAGTTCGCGATGTGTTTTTTGTCATCATGATGAGACAATAAAACATTTATTCTTCCAATGCAAATTGGCTCGGTCTATATGGTCAGTCATCCAGATAGCTTCTGGCTTGTATCCTCCTTGTAGTGTTGCCAATGTATTTGGCAACTGGTTACATGGGATTGATCACAGGTTTAGAACTCTTCTTAGGGTGGGAGCGCTAGCCGTTATTTGGTCGCGTTGGCTATGTAGAAATGATAAGGTTTTTAACGATAAAAGTACTTCTCTAATGCAGGTTATCTACAGATGTACCGGGACTCTTCGTTTATGGTCCTTTCTTCAACGCTCGGAGAATCGAGACCTATTTACGGAGGTGTGTACACGATTGGAGGATATGGCGAGGGATACTTTTATCCAACATGGGTGGCAACATGATCATAGGATTGGCCCACCTCCGCTTTAGGCGTTATACATACTCTATCTTTGTATTATGCCTATCTATTTGTAGTTTTTGCAGAGGACTTTGTGTGGCTGTGTGCATCTTAGTTATGCAGAGGCTGGGTGTAATGCTTAAACCTTTTAAGTAATAAAGCGCCCCTTTTCGAAAAAATGACCTCCCATGTCGCCCCTGCGCGGCGACCGGGGGGAACCCTAGCACCACCGCGTCCTCGTCCCTCCCCCGACCTCTCCTCCTCGCCGCAGCCGGGGCGCGCCGCCGGGCAAAGCCCGGTCGGCGGCGGCGGCGGCGGGATCTCTTCTCCCACGACTCGTTGGATCTGACGCGGGCGGATCGCGGCGGCTGTTGGCGGCGCGCTGGAGGCGGGGCTCCCCGGCGCAGGCTTGCGGGCGACGGCAAGGCTCACGCTCGCGGTTTTCCCATGTGTGCGTGGGAGTCCGCTCGGGGCGCGCGGCGGCGGCCCTCGGCAAGCGGTGGCGGGCGCTGGGCTCTCGTCGGCGCTCTGGCGTGTGCAGGCGGCGGTGGTCCCTGTGCGCGGTCGGCAGCTCCGTCTCTGACCCAGACGGCGCGGGGGATGGCGGAGGCCCGGCGTGGCAGGCGATTTGGATGCGGTGGTGCCGGTGGCTCGCTGATCTGCAGGTGCTCCAGGGTGCTGCCTGGAGGGGCTGGTGGTGATGGCGACTCGTGCCCGAGAGTTAGATCCCTTCGAACTGATCGGGTGTGAAAACTTGCCTTCGGTGTCTGCTAAGGCCAGCGGTGGCGGTGCTATCTGCGTCATTCCCTTCTTGAAGGCATCGCCGTGGAGAAGTTCAAGGCCACTCTCTGCTCCCTCCGGCGGAAACCCTAGATCGGATGATCGGATGATGGCGGTGCCCTGGTGTTGTTCCTCCCTGGGGGCGTCATTATTGGAGGTACACACGTGAGCAAGGGACCAGAGGACGGATTCTTTGGTGGAGCGGTGATTCATCCTACACACTGATGACGACGGATCTTGACGGCGTGGCGCAGTCTAGAGTCGGAGTTCGCTGTGGGAGGATGGACTCGCGCAGGAGGACGACGTTGTCGGGCGTCATGGTGGCGTCGGTGGCAGAGAGACCTGGCATGGTACATGCAATAGTACATCTCAGAAGCTGGATTGGTGGCAGGTGGCTGTGGCGGCCTCATACCCGGCAGGCGTCCTGGTTGAGGAGTGCGCCGGACTGGTAGGTGCCCTATACCCGGCAGGCGTCCTGGTTGGGACCTCAGGTCTTAAATGTTTAGGTTTGGCTGCGATGTCTGTTTGGTATTAGGCCTCCTTCATCAATTGGATAGATATAGCAACAGTTGTTGCTTAGACGGTGGCTTTAGTCTTACTGTTGTATGGCTTTGTAAGGTCTTGTGAGAATAATTAATAAAGTGACCGTATGCATCTCCTAAATGCAAAGGCCGGGGTCATCCTCCTTTTCTAAAAAATATTATATGGGATTTCAATGGGGTGAGTGGGATCCGAAGACCAATAACTGGAGCATCATCACACGAGGTATGCTCAATGCGTCATGTGTTACATGAACACAATTGGTTCCCATACCCGTGTGCTATGATTGATACCACCATCGAAGTTTTTCCTGATTACTTGTCTACGAAGTTGTTCAACGGATATATTCGAACATATTATTCTTCAATTGCAGAATTACTTAATTTATAAGATAAAATGTCAGAATTACATTTACATATGTAAAATGTGGAAGTCTAAAACTAAAACAACTAACATAAGGAGAAAAAAAAGGTTGTTGTGATGACTTTCTATTCGACGTCACATTGCTCGAGAGACGATTGATGGTGGGCTGGTAGCATGAACCAAACAAGACCACCAAACTGTCGTGAATGGCTATGAAAGACGATGTCATGTTTGCCTTGTTATTTAAACCCTCACGACTACTTGTATGACATAAAATACCAAACAAAAACATCATCTCGTATGTCCTTTCAACTTTAGATGATACAGCCATTTTTTTGCCACGATACACATACCACGGGCGGCCTCACATACTGCTAGTGTGCCTAACACGCTCAGTTGTGACTAATACGCTCTGGCATACCATGTTAGTGGGCACAACGGCGTGACGACTATCCGAAGTTCGTGTCTGGCTGGTGCCACAACGGCCACAGGAGATCTTTGGCATCATGTCCGTGGACAACGCCCGGACATAAAAACGAACATATACCAGACACATTTGTAGGTCAGTTTTGGAGATGCCGTAACTTACGACCTTGGTCCCCGTATGTCGCGGTCGCCTTTCAACGACGGCTGTGTTGCACATGTGTTCTAGGGGCTTGTTGGGTGCGGGTTTGGTGATTTTCCCCTCGCATGGATATAAATATAGTACCTTGATAAGTACCTGACATGTGGTACTCCCTCCGTCCGGGTTTATTGGGCCCTTGAGCCACAAAAGGTTGTACCAAATTTTTAGGCCCCCTTCACTAATCACGCGTCATTTATTCTCTTGATTCCGCATCACCCGATGGAAGGCAACGCATGGTCTTCATTGATTGGACATGCATGCACGCTGCATCCATGCGGTAGCCACTGCATGCGCTGAATTAGTTAATAGGGTCAATTAATAGAGCAATTACAGAGGCAATTTAGAAGATTTATTTCTCTTTCTTGGTCTTTGCGATTTGGCTCTTGGGCCTAATAAACCCGGACAAAGGGAGTACTCCCAATGTTTTTTACGGCAAGTTTAATGATGCAGGATGGTAATTTTTTTTTTAGCTGAGGAGGAAGTTGGCTACCTTAAGAGATTCATAGTTACTCCACATGAGGATGACAGTTTTAGTTGTCAAGTATGACAAATTTCATCCTTCAGTTTATTCTTGACAGAAACGTGTCATGTGTCACTGTAATTTTGCATTCTTACGTGGTTAAAATTTCAATTGAAAAATGTAAGGGTAGGAGTGCCATGCACCTGACGTGTGGCACTTACCATTTGGGTACATCTATGGTTCCCTAATGAACCATTGCATCTCCGAGATTGACATTCATGCACCTTACAAGAAAAAAGTGACGAAGACAACAACTCGTCATATTGCCAAATATTAATGGCTCATCACACTGCCAATGATGATCGACATTCATAGGGAAATAGTTACGACATGGTATTACCTCCATCAGGGTTTATTCATCCACTTCGTATTTTGTGTCAAAATAGGATCATATACTTGACTAGCAAAATATAAGTGATATGTCATCAAAATTATATTGTTAGATTTGTATTTCAAACTAGTTTTCCATGATACTATTTTCGCTAGCCACATATATGGTCAAACTCTAACACAAAATACTATGACGACTAAATAATCCTGATGGGTTAGGGCATCTCCGATGGCAAACCACAAATTTCCCGCATCCGTCCGCGGACACGGATGCGGAACGACGCCATCCAATTATAGATGCGTACATTTTTACAACAGTTCAAACAGACAAAATTGTTCAGACACGACGAGATTTCATATAAACAGGGCCGAATTTCATATAAACATGACGGATTTCATTACATTTACGTCAACTAGGTGGACCTCGTCTGGCTAGGTATAATTACCTAATCTAAATGGTTTCCGGCACGCGTTCCTCGTGTCCGACAATAAACCAAGAGAACTGAAGGTTCACGTTTTCTAGCTCCGCCTCGACGCTCTCCAGCTCTGCCTCCGTAACCTCCACCTCCGGAGCCACGGGAAGCGAAATTGTCCGCCTCACCGTTGCCGCCAAGTGGCTAATCGGCAACGATGTTCAACCCACCAATCCTGGCTTCAACGGGAGGGAAGAGCGGTGGCCTTCCTGGAACCCGAGCGGCGACGACCTACCATGCACTATTCTTCCTGGCCTCTTGCTCCGCCTTGTCCGTGTCCGGCGCGATAGCCGTCCTGGCGGCGAGCCGCTCCTCCGCCTGTAGATGATCCTGGAGGAGGTGGTGGCTGTATGCGGCATCGGCCTGCGCCTCCCAGAACTGCTCCTCCCGGTCCTCCCGCACATTATCCATGTAATGGGCACGGGCCTCGCTCATGGTTGTGGTGAGATGCACCGGCTAGGGTGGCACGGAGGAGGAGGAGGGTTGCGCGGATGACGATGCTGGCACTGACTCATCATCGTCGGCCGTGTCGTCCGGCTGTCTGCCGGCCTGCTAGCCGACAACAATGTCTGCCATCTCCTTCTTCTGGTCTAGAGTTAGCCTGTCCCAGAAAGCTTTGGTGGGGGAGGAATCCATGGTGGAGGTGGTGTGGATAGGGAAGATACCACAGGTAGGCCCTCGTTTACTGCTCCACCGTCCTTGGATCAGCCTCTTCCGGGCATGTGCTCCGGTGCTCCAGGAGCCAGGCCAGCGGTACGCCGGATGTCCGGTTACCCTTAGCGGAGGAGCAGTCGCCGATGAGGGCTCTAACCATATCCTGCTAGTTCTTCCTGTCCACTCGTCCAGTGAGAGCACGGCCCTCGATCGGTAGGCCGTAATCATCCCCCAATCCTGGAGGGTCACCATCATCTCTCCACATGGAAGATGGAAACTATGTGTCTCTGGCCGCCACCGGTTGATCAAAGCTGTGAGAGCTGAGTGGACGAGCATCGGCGGCTTACGCTTGAACTGCAGGACGAAACCTAACAGTCGGGCTCTCCTGTAGGACGGCGTGTAGCGCTCGTTGTACTACATCTTAACGGTCCTCCCGTGACCCCTCATCCGCATTGGCGGGAGCATCTGTCGAAATGAAGACCCAAATTAGTAGTAACTTATTTTCATCAATTTGAAAGATTTGGTTCAAGCATGGTAATTACCACTGCATTCTCAATGAAACGGGCACGATGACCCTTGTTGAACGCAGGGTCAACTATGGTATACTTACTGCCGATGTTGTCCGGAAGAGGTGGCCTCCTAAATAAAATTAGCGCATAAACATAAGCATAAGCATAAAAAAATAAAACATCCACATGATGATATACTTAATGCATAAACATAAGCATTATAAGCACAAGCATAAAAAAGTACAACGTCCACTTGATTAATGAATTCATATAAATTTCTCCAACAACATCCACTATACATCATGCATCACATCATATCAACGTGCATCATAGCAAACCAAGCATACGAGTTAATCATCCAGCATGCATCATACCATCTTCTTTTCAAAAACAAAAAACATGAACTAGGGTTCATCTTAAGCATATTTCCTCAAACAACATCCACTTTACATCATGCATCATCATATCAACATATGCATCATATGAAAACAAATTCCTCCAACTTCAATCGTATCAAAACAAATTCCTCAAAAAAAAAGAACTAGGGTTCATCTTCACACTACCATTCGAACTAGTGATTAGAGTTCATATCCAACACAACAGAACATTTAGAATCAACCTAAAACAATCCTAGGGCACAAAAAAATTTAATTCTAGGTCAAAAATATTGGTGATTTGAATCAAATAATGCGACGAATCGGAAGCTATTTGACCAAAACTAATTGGAGGGATCAGAGGAGCTTACCTTTCTTGTTTTGGGGCCATCTCGATCCGTAAAAACGGTGAAAAAACGAAGAAGATCCGAGGGGGGAGTGAAGAAGATGAGAGAGGGGGCGAGAGAATAACTGGGCGGCTGGATGGGGGGAGATGTGGGTGGGGCTGCCGGCCCGCAGCTTATAAGTGTCTAGACTCCTGTTCTTATTGCCAAAGTTTCTGGCGGTAGGCTAGATAATCCTACCGCCGAGCCCCTTGACGGTAGGAAAAATGGTCAAATGTGAAAGAAAGTTCGAACCGGAGTCAAATCCGGCGAAAGATACAAAAAATGGTCGAAACACGAAATTTTGTCCCGGTTGTGGCTGATGGGTGTAGAAAACACTGTACTCCCTCCGTCCGGTAAAGAGTGTGCGTTTGGCTTCAATATTTGTCCACACAAGAGTGTACTTCTATCTTCCCAATGCACTTTAAAGTAGAAAAAAATACTTCTCTTTCATCACACGGTAATCAAGACCAATAACAATCTACACATGGTCTTCTTAATTTCTACATGCACTTAGCTCATTGGGGGTTGGTTAATTAAAAAGGAGAGAGTTGGTGGCTTGCACTTTTTCAATGTATTTTTTACTTGACTCCATAATTTGTCCTAAAATCTCTAGATGTTCACTCTTCACCGGACGGAGGGAGTATGTACGCTACGATTGATCTGGACTTCCGAAATACAGGACAAAGAATCTCGGAAGGATGGGACAAGATGGGTTATTTGACCTGATCACGACGGCATTACTTTCACAGCAGGTGCGTGCGTGCACGTGCTTGGCAATCGGGTCCAGCCGTCCAGGGATGGGAGTGGCCGCTTGAGAGAAAAAAAAAGGCCTAGACCGTGCTTCCGGTCGCTACCTCGCGGTCGCTGTTCGACGACCGCTGCGCTGCACGTCAGACAAGATTACTCCCAGCTAAAGCAATACGTAGTCTACCATCTAGCTTCCACTTGCAGCGCGTGCGCGGAGACCTCAGATGCCGAAGAGCATGCGTAGAAGAATGCAGAACTGGCTCCAAGGTTTTCTCTATCATCACGTGTGACTTGCCCGTGGCACAAATGACAATGACAGGTCCTATGACCACCATTAGTGATAGAGGGAGCTGCGTCGTACAGTTGAGAATGTTGGTGCAACATCACCATCAGTTGAGAATGTTGGTGCAACATCACCATCAGTTGAAGGAAAATCGCAGGATGCCGACCACATTACTATGAAAGAGAAATAATAAATAGTCCCGAAGAATCAAATATGTAGTCCTCCTTTTTTTTCGGATAAATAGTCTTCCAGCCGATCTCTCTGCTCCAGTCCTGTGTACCCTGCCTGTTCTGGAAGCCTACAAATTCTCCGAAGATTTCAACTTTGTTAAAAAAATTATTCTCTATATTCTAAGCTGGTAGGCCTAGCAAATTTATTCTAGCAATTAATCGAAGCTGTTAGCCATAATCCCATTGCAGGTTTAGTAATGTTTACTTTTCTGTTTTAGCAAAATAAATGGCCAAGTTATTGTGCTTGTTCATGACTTGGTCGAGATCAATTATGGTAGTTTGTTAGCTGGATATATAGGCACGCCTTGATCTCCACATGGGATGGTATGACACGATGATTGCCACGCGCGCACGCACCTTACTCATGTGAAGCACGGCCGGTAGGCTTCGCTTAGGTGTTATTTTCTTTCTTTAAGTGAACTATAAATAAATGAGAAAGAAGACAAGCAGAAAGTTGAACGCTCTGAAAAACCTCTCTCTCCGGCCTTCAGTTGTGATCACCATCACTCACCACTCCTCTCTGACACAAACAAGTAGTATCAGAGCCTCAAGGTAGGTCTGGGGGGCCATGGCCGATCATCAGCAACACTCTAGCGCAGCAGAGGCAGCGGCTGCAGCGCGGCTCGCGCCCCCTTCTTTGGAGGCCAGTAATCCACATGCAGAGTAGGACGACGCGTTGCAAGGAGATGCGGGTCATGCAACACATGGTGTTGGAGCACGTCGGCTCTACGTCATACCCACCTAGACTAACTACACCGACAGGGCGATCTTCATGGGCATCAAGATGCATGCGCACGGTATTTGAGATCCCGCCGAGCATGCCGTCGGATCCGACCGGGAGGAGAGGAATGCCCTGGCGGCGATTCTACAGTCCATCCCATATATATGTTGCATGTGACCGCCATGAAGGACAACACAAAGGATGCTGGAACATCGTGAGCACCATGTGTGTTGGTGTCGAGCGTGTCCAGGAGGCCAAGACACAGAATCACTAGTGCAAAAAAGCCTAGCTATGTCGTGGCAAAAAATGCCTTGCTGGCGTAGGAGGCCGACGCCACCAATATGGCACCATTGTTAAATTTTACTGGTGGATTTCAAGCCTACACCAGTAGTATTTTGTGTACTGATGGTGTCATATGTCTCCAACGACAGAAATATGTTCATAGTGTCTATGTTGTCGAATGTTTGCCAACGCCAGCATTTTGATTTTTAACTAATAAAAAGAATATATGCATTTATTCAAACCTACTCCATATATGCAGCATTTCAAACTTAACGGTTCACAAACTTAACGGTTCACAAAGTAGTTCAATTTTGAAAAAAATACTACAAGTAGCTCATACACATCTCACATCTCTCTATTAAGAATTAACTTCATCTGTTGAAACTTATTCCTGTTGTTCTCCCCTTCCCTTTTGAAATGTGCTTTCTACGTCTTCAGTTGCATCCTCTCGGCCCTCAGCTGTTCTATATCCTTCTTCAGCTGATCCGTCTCGCAGACCAGTTCACCCTTCTGGTCGGTCAGCTTGAGTATCTTGTCTTAGTAATCAGCATTATCATCTACATGGTGGCTACTCCATGGGTTCCGGAGACGGGGCCCGTACATACGCTTGGCAAGTCAAATGTGCCAAATCATAAAAAATTAATGGATATATATATATATATATATATATATATATATATATATATATATATATACGGGGCCCGTATGTGTGTGTGTGTGCGCGCGCGCGCACGCGTTTGCAATGCTCATAGATGTTTTCGTAATCTTACCTGGTTGGTGCTCGCCTCACCTTTGTCCACTGCGTGATAGGCCGCGAAGCACGACGACCGGTACTGGCTGCTCCAGGTACTCATGTTGGCTGCAACTACATAACAAGTTAGGCTTGAAAACATATGCTAGTGATTCTATTATCAAGAATACATGGCATCTTCCACACATACAAACAATTACTATGATCACGAACACATGGCATTTTATACACATACAAACACATACTATGTTCAAAAAAAGAGAATATGCAAAACATACAAGCACTCATGGCCTTAGAATAGAGCACATTGCATTTGAGAAGGAGATACCACTCAAGTGAACGTAGTATTTTTTTTCCAATTTCATCAAAAAATACAATGGTCTTAGAGCAAGGAGATAACACTAATGTCCTAACATAAGAGCAAGGCACAAAGCACAAAGTGCGTGGCACTGTTTTGGCCATGTCCTAATTGCCATGGTATTTTTGCAATTTTATAACAGTGAATATTGACACTGTTTTGCCAATGCAACCAAATCTTCACACCAATCAAAAGTAGTTCAAATATTGCATATGTTGGCACTGAACTAGCAATGTATATAACTAAATGCAACTAAATCTTGGCACTGTTATGAATAACAGTTAATTACTAGGAGGATAGCAAATCTAGGCATCTAATACATGGCACAAATTAATGAACTAGATAGCACATGGCACAAATTAATGAACCAGATAACATCTAATTAACTTGGAACTAAGTGTATGTTTGATTTACATCCAATGGTTACCCTACCAAAAAGTAAATACATGGACATGACCGTGAACTAAAGCAAACAATACATAAACAAATGTTAAAAATGCCATGGCCATGACCTAGGGCAAAAACAGTTCTAAAAATGCCAGCTCTATTAACATGTTTGTATATGACCTAAGCGAAATTACAGTTAGCCGAGGGTGAACACAGCCTGAGCAAAATTACGGTGGCCGTGACCTAAGTAATATTCCATTAGTTTCGGATCCTAAGGAAAATTACAGTGACAGTGACCTATAGCAAAAAAAAGGGAGGGATGATATGCTCACTTGGGTTGGAGCGGAGGGTCAATCGTTGTCTCCTACAGGCTACTCCGTCGTCATCGCATGTTTGTCATCTCGATCTATTGTCATCGTCGAAACCCAAACATTAGTAATGTGAGTCACACCTCATATTAAAAACAAATTCAAATGGACCATTTCACTCGACATTGAGAGGGGTAGGCATAGATGTGTACCTCGGGACTGGAGGTCACCGAATTCGCCAAAATCGCCTGGCAACCACCATCGGCAGAAAGGGAGGGGACTACGAAGAGGAACAAGTGGAGTGGGCGAGTGGAGAGCGTACAACGCAATGTTGGGCTAGGCCCAATAAAAACATATAACAAGCAAAATAAATGTCTCAAAAAATTAAATAAAAAATCTCAAAAGACTAAAGAACAAATATTTCAAATTCAATGAACTAAATGTTTTTACTTTAAAAAGGCTCAAAATAATAATATATTAAAAATATTTTTGTACTTTAATAACTAAATGTTTCCAAATATAATAAAATGTTTGAGAAACAAGTGCTGCTAACTCCTATATATATGGGCAAAATGTAATGCCAGCGTTCACATTCAATGAACGGTAGCACTAGACTATTTACCTATGGCGATCGTACAAATCCAACGCCACCATTTTCTGCCAACTGGTAAGTAAAGTTGGGCCCATCAATTTGTGGAGTGTTAGAGAAAATCTATGCCAGCACTATCCTTATAAAGCTGTCATACCAAATATGTCAACGCCACCACTATTTGGAAATGTAGTGGTGGCATTGAATGAAAATGGGGCGCCATAAATTAAAATTGTGACTAGCCATTTCTCCACCAGTGGCGAAGTTGCGCCGGAACTTGGCTTTAAAGGATGGTGAGTCCATCAAGGACTTTGCACTTCGCATCTCCGGGCTCGTCGGTGCTCGGAGACAAGATCGACGGTGAGAACACGGTGAAAAAACTCCCGCGCCTAGTCTCGGTGAGGCATAGGTGGTCATCTCCGTCGAGCCACTTCTGGACCTGAGAACGCTCTTGATAGAAGAACTCATAGGAAGGTTGCTCTCCCTTAGAATTCACTAAGTGTAATAATGGCGCCCACGACACCATCCTACTTCTCACGAAGGAAGAGTGAAAGGTGCATCAGGGACGTTACGAGAGCGGCGAGAGCTCGTCCGGTGGTGGAGGCAAGACGACCTAGAAGGGAGAGGCAAACTGATGGAGCATAATCCGGTCAGTACGCTCGGTAGGGTTGCTAACATTTGCAGAAGTACTAGATCAGAGGACTCATAGAGATTTTACCCGAGTTCGGGCCTCTGGTAAGGAGTAATACCCTATGTTCTTGCTATACGTATACCTCCTGTAAGGGATTATATTGAGGGAGATGAATTTCTACCGGCAATCTGTGTCTACGGGAGTAGATGGGAATGAGAGCCCCGTAGCCTATCTGTCATTGTTTTGTCACGGCAGATGCCCTTGTGAAAGGACTTAGGTGTGGAGCCATCTCAACGCAGGATAGCTCGAAGGGGTTGAGCGGGACAAAGGACACAAGAGTTTACCCAGGTTTGGCCCCTCAGAACGAGGTGAAAGCCTACGTCCTACTTCTAGTTGCATTGCTTGAGTTTCGATTACAAGGGAGCGATTACGCTTGAAATAGCTATGGATCTGTTGTTTTCTTGAGTTAACCCACCGACGGGTCTCGCCTTTACACACATAGGTCGAGATCCGGTAGCTTACAAGAGTGCAGGTCGGGTCACACAACGCAACCGACTCCGGTTCTAATTTCCTTGTCTTACAAAGCAAGTCATCATCGGGCGACTCACTCCTTCGGATCCTGAGTCATCTCCGGGTCTCGGGCCTTCAATAAGTCTGCCTATGAGTCGCCGTCTTCATGTCTTGTCTTCCTGGGCGGGTCACACCGCGGGGTTATATCCCCAACATTAGGCCCCATATTGATTTGAACTTGTTCATGTCAATCTTCATCCTTTGGTTGGCGAATCTCTTAAACCCTTTCAACATTTAAACTGACAAACCTTCATGACCTGCCATGACGAAAGGTGATGCAACATTATTAATTTCAGAAAAAAATCCCATGACGTCATAACGGATCGTTTTATTAACCAACCATTCCGAGATCGAGGCGCCTGCATCGTTGAGAAAATCATGTTGCCCCCTCGATTTCTACACATGCCATTTTATCGTTTCCTTATAAATAGGGACGGGGTCCTTTCTTTTCACTTTTACCCTGCCCCTCTCTCTTCTTCTTCCTCCTCGCGTCAAGCACCGCTGCCGGAGCTCTGCCGCCCCAGTCGACCGTCACGAACGACTCCATCCAGGCCGCTGCATCAACCAGATCGGACCAGAGTACGGCGGTGCACTGCCGCTATTCACCAACATTCCCAGGTACTCCTTCTCCCCTTCCTCAGATCCACATTAGATCAGTCTTCTTCATAGGGTTTGTCGGAGTTCTTTAGAGCTTGTCCCCATCCAACCATTTATTGCTTGAGAACGTATAACTTGCCCTAAAAAACCAAACCAGAGGTAGTATAGCAGTAGCTTTTATCCCTTCCTTCATATCCTGTGTAGATCCTATCTCCTTAACCAACCGAACGATTAGGTCTTCAGTTCTTCCACTGCCATGCTTTAGGTTTAGCCACTTTCTTTTATTTTCAGAGCCGCAGTAGATCCAAAAATTTAGGGAAAAATTGGGAAACTTGTTTGCCCCACACTTAGCAGAATTTCTATAATCTTATGTTCATATATGACCGCCCTACCAATGCTATTCAGGCGCCTTAGATAATAATCCCATAACCCGCCAGTCTTTGAACATGTAACATGTAATCCGCCTGGGCTCCAAACACGTTTCTGCAATTTGACTCATCAATGTACTGCTCATAACTTGACAATCACACCTTATAGTTAAGGTATTTCTTAGTTGTAGCTGACTCGCCCACTTTATACTTCCAGGCCGTGATTTTTCAACTTCCAAAAAATGACTATCGTCGACTGGGAACGGGCCTTGGTTACCAAGAAGATCCTTGATGATTTCGTAAGCCAAGGAAACTCGGCGAGTCATCCGGAAAGTAAGATTTTCTCATCCCCTTGCTCATTTGGACCCCTATTTTCTTTTGAAGAAGCAACAACATGAATCCAGACGTATCACCCAGAGTGATGTTTCTAAAGACCTCAATTCTGGCTTACCCAAATACTCCTGCTCCTCGCAAGCGTCGAAATGAGGTGCCTCATAACTCAACAATTTCTCTTTCGGAGGCTGGTCTTTTTCGCCAACCTCTTAATCTTTCCGATTCAAACTATCAGGGAACCACTCCATCATCCGCCGATTCTACAGAAACTCAAGTGCCTGTCTTCAAGGTTGCCCATGGGTGAGTATTTCACTTGTTCACAAATGACTTATAACAATGCTCACTTATGATCTCTTGTATCCTTGCTATAGGGGCATAGCCAACGTAGGCAAAAAGCAGGAAATGGGCGTTTCTTCAAAAGATCCTAGGGCTGTTGAACCAGAAGCGCAAACGACTGAGGCCCCTGATGCTTCAGTTCAAAATCCTAAAGGCCCTGTCAATGACCCGCCGCCACAAATTGACTTGTCAGCTCTTGAGTCAATGCATATTGAGAACAACCAAGCAGGCAGTCATGACCCGTCCAGCCCCAAGCCGCGAAGCCCTACCAAGCTTACTGAAGAGATTCCTTCTGCCAAGGCCACTGCAGATGTCCTCATCACTAGCACAGGCTATACCGAGCCGGGGAATCCTACTGTTTTGGCCAAACATAGTGCTAAAGAAGAGCCGCCGGTCGCAAACAAGGGCAAATTGAAGCTGGATCCGCAGAACTATACGCAGGCGAGCTACACGCAGCATACCTAAGCCGCCTGCACACAAGTCGTGACATGGAGGCTGGCCTGGTCAATCTGATGAGGCAAAAATATGAGGAACGAACTAGATCCGTTTCCTTTTATTTATATGTATATACTTATCTAGCCCCCAAGGGCCGGTTTATCCTAACAAGAATGAACCGGGTCTTCCATATCTTTAAGCAAAATCAAACATGTATTCCCCAAGGGCCGGCTTAATCTGATAAGATGAGCCGGCTCGTCAATAACTTTAAGGAAAATTAAACATGTATCCCCCAAGGGCCGGCTTAATCTGATAAGATGAGGCGGGGCTTCAATGACCTTTGAAATAGAATCAAACATGTAGTTGCTACTTCTTGAATTTGCATTGGTTTTTCCCTTGAAGAAAAAAGGGTGATGCAGCAAAGTAGAGATAAGTATTTCCCTCAGTTTGAGAACCAACACTTCTAGGAAAAATCTTAGCAGTAGCGCGACAGATACGACGCTACAGCTAACAGGTAGTAGTAGCGCGGGTGCCACCCGCGCTACTACTACGTCCGTTAGTAGTCGCGTGGATACCACCCACGCTACTACTAACAAGTAGTAGCATGGTTCTGGACCCTCTCTACTGCTAACTAATTAGGAAATAAAAAAATAAATTCCAGTCATCGTCCTCTTCATCCATGGCCGATGCTGATCCTGGAGGGGATGAAGTCGTCCATGGAGATTGTGCTTCTCATCCAACTCTTCTCCACACCTCTCCTTTGTTGCTGCTACAAAAAAAGAAACAAGGATTAGAAGAGGAAGAGAGAGATAGAGAGGAGTGATACGTCCAAAACGTATCCATAATTGCTGCTTGCTCCATGCCACTTTTGGACGATATTGCTATGATATTTATACACTTCCATACAATTTTGATCATATTTGGACTAACCTATTAACTCAGTGCACCCCAGTGCCAGTTTCTGTTTTCTGCTGTTTTTGTATTTCAGGTTTTTCCATTACGAAAACTGTCAGAAAAATTCCCGAAAAAATATATAAAAAATCAGCGTTTCGGAACCTTCCGGAACCCCGAAGCTCAGCCGGAGGGGGGCCACCAGGGGCCGAGGCGCCCTGGTGGCGCCCCCCCCCTAGGCCGCGCCGTGGGGCCGCCTGGGCACCCCTGATGCCTTTCGAAACCCTCGGGACGGGAACCCTTTTCCACGATCGCATCTCTGTTTCGCCGCCGCCGCGCTTCCAAGATCGGGAGCGCCAGGAGAACTCTTCCCGGCACCCTGCCGGAGGAGAGGATCACCACCGGGACCTTCTCCACCACCATGGACGCCTCCCGGATGATGCGTGAATAGTCTCCCTTGGACCATGGGTCCATGACCAGTAGCTATGTGATGTTCTCCTCCCGTTCTTGTGCTTCACTAATTAGTCCTCGTGAGCTGCCCTACATGATCGAGGCATATATGTAATTCTTATGCTGTTGCTATGATGAGTTTGCTGGGATCCGATGGATTGTGAGATTATGTTCAGATTGTGTTTGAGTAATATATTTGATTAATCCCTTTTATATTTTAGTTCGTGAGTAATTCTTGCATGTTCTCCGTTGCCGTTTATTGCTTTGGCCGAGTAGTAGATTGTAACTCCAAGAGGGAACGTTATGCTCGATTGTGGGTTCATGCCCCTCGATGACTAGCTTGAGTGACAGAAACATGAGTCTAGGGGATGTGCTGTTGCCACAAGGGGGAAAACAACGGTGCTTGTGCCCGCGGGCGCAAGGATTGTTTACTTTACGCAAAGTTATTTTAATGCAGTTGTCTGTTGCTTTGAGTTTACACTTTGGGTGGGGCTCGCAACTTAATACCAGCGAGATGTTCTGGATAGATATCTCAAGGTGGATGATTAGTAGCAGATGCAGATGGATTTCGGTCTACTTACCTTGGCGTACTGCCCATGCTCTGAACCTCGACCAATCTTGCAATATAGTTAGCAGTCATAATCCTGTCAATTGCCCAGCTGTAATTTGTTTACCTCGCATAGCTGTTTTATCGTCTTTTGGGAGAGACATCACTAGTGAACGTCATGGCGCCCCGGTCCATGTTCACATCATTGGTCACTTTGCTTTTTACTTTTCGTTGCTTTTACTTTCCGCTTTTACTTTCCGCAGCACTATCCATCACCATTACCACTTGCGTTTTAACCCTTTGAAAACTACAAGGCCGGAGGGATTGACAACCTCTCTGTACTCGTTGGGGACGAAGGTATTTGTTTTGTGTGCAGGTCCACGTCGATTGCTAATCCACGGTGCCGTTAGCGATTGACACCTTCTCGTTGAAACTTGGAGTCTCTGGGGATTCGATCCTTGGTATCTTTGCCAAGGGAAAACTTCCGCTACGCTGCATCTCAAACCTTACACTTGGGGTAACCAACGAGGGGCGAGAAGCCATCAAGGGTGTTTTCTGGCGCCGTTGCCGGGGACTCCGCTCTTCGAGATAGGGGAGTTGCACGCTTTCCTTTACTTTTGTTTTTTAGTCTTGTTAGTTTACTTTTCAGTTTTTTCTTTAATGTCCTTTACCGAAAATCACAAAAATAGTTTCTTGCTTGCCTGCTGCTATGGGTTCCACCGAGAACACCAAGTTGTATGACTTCACTAGTTAAGCTTATGGAAAACCGTGCTATTGGATCGTTGCTTGCAGGGAGACGCCCCACACCTATGGTGGTTGCTCCTCCCCCTACTGAAATTGTGCCCTATAAAATACCAGCTGGTATTATCAATTATGTTTTGGCTAATCGTTATGCAGGAGACGGACATCCCGGTGAACACTTGCTATATTTGTCACAACTATGTTCATTATTTAAGCTTGCAGGTGTATCAAGGGAATTTGTCATGAGGAAATTGTTCACCATATCACTTATAGATAAAGCTTCAGATTGGTATAAGCTTCTCGATAACTCGCACTTGCTTGATTGGCAAGAGCTTATCTCCCTCTTTTATACTAAGTTTTATCCTCTTCATGTGGAGAGTAAGAGTACCTTTTTGCATGTGGATCATGGTATCAATGCTTTATGTGATGCTTATATTGTTGAGTTTATTCGTGATCCCACTGAAAATTATTATGAGAAGGGAACATATGCTTATAGATATTTCAATAATATCAAGTTCCCTCTCTTTATGGTGAATACTTTGAAGTTATGCTTGTTCTGCCTTCCTATGCTAGTTGCTTTATGCTTCAATAATTTATTTTCTTACAAGACTCCCATGCATAGGAAGTATGTTAGACTTAAATATGTTTTATATATGCTCCTTGATGCTCTCTTTTGTTCTTCAACTCCTATTCCTACGAGAGCATCATTAAAGTCTTAAGCCTATCTTTATGGCTATAAAGAAAGAGCTCTAGGGAGACAACCCTTGTTATCCTTGCTTTCAGTTTGTTCTTTCAGTTTTTAGTGGTCTTGATGTTTGTTACTACAGTAGCATCATCATTGTATCTTTACTTTTCAGTTTTGTGCCAAGTATAGCCTCTGATTGCAGGAAAGATCAAGAGTTGTGACGTGCTGTCCAGGAAACAGATTCTGTAATCGTACAGAAAAATTCGCTTAAAATCACCAGATCATCTTTTTGGTCTGAATTTTTTCCACAGCGTGCTCTATATATTTTTCTTTCAGGCGTCTGTTCTGAGTTTTTTTATTGGAGTTGCAGAAGTGCCCCGAAAAAATCATTTACTGCCTGCTGGTCTGTTTTTCACAGATTCTGTACTGTTTTGCCTTTTCTTCGTTCTGCGAGCCTTTAGCTTGCTGTTTTCTTGCAAAAACTTTATGGGAGTCCAGAGAAACAGTATGCTTACAAGAATTTTTTATTTCCAGCAAGGTACAATTATAATATTGTGGGTACTAACCTCGCTAATCAGATTATGATGAGTTTCGTATGAAGGGAGTTTTCAAGTGTGCGAGGGAAGATGATAAAAAGATTCAGGAGTGTCAAGCGCTCAAGCTTGGGGATGCCCCTGTGCACCCCCAAGAAATATTCAAGAAGACTCAAGCGTCTAAGCTTGGGGATGCCCCCCGTGCATCCCCTTCTCCATCGACATTATCAGTTCGTCTCCCGTTCCACTATATTTTTATCACTTCATGTGCTATGTGCTATGCTTGGAGCGTCTTGCTTTTAGTTTTCCTTTTTAGTTTTCTTTAGCTTTTAGTAACGAGTCGGAACTCATCTAGCTTTATGTGGGAGAGAAACACGCTCCACTCTTACCTAGAACATAACATGGAGTTTTCATGTCTATCTTTGCCATGTGTGTTCTTTGTCTTTCAATAGCTACTATCTTGCTCAGCTCTTAGTTGCCATGCTTATCTTTTTAAAGAGCTTTTGCTTAGTTGGTTGCTTGAACTCTCTATATTGTCGTGATTATTCTTTTTAGGAGAGTTTGCTTCTGTTGGATTGATTGACATTTCTATGATGAAGATGCTACATGCATGATGTTGCTTGGTAATTCTGGTTGCTTTTGGTTAGTTGCAAATAGCTGGAAGGTTTCCAATGTGATATTGGAGTACCAACGTGATTTGTTTTGAGTATGATGTGGTATGGTTAGTGATATCTTCCTCTGAGAATTTATTTTGATTGACTTGGCGTATGCTCACGCATATTCAAGACTGTAAAGAAAGTCTGTCAAGCCTTGATGATCTTTTATTTCTGAGTAGTGATAGAACTACCATGCCTGATTCAATGTTGTTTTGTCGCTCTGCATGATTATGGCCGTCATTGCTCTCTAAGTTGGTCGCTCCCAGTCTTTTGCTAGCCTTCGCCTGTACTAAGCGGACTGACTGCTTGTGCATCCAAATCCTTTAAACCAGTTTTGCCATATGAGTCCACCATACCTTCGTATACATGGTATTTACCCGCCATTCCTAACGAAGACTTTCGTGTACCATCTCGAAATATTCAAATAAAGTTCCTATTTTGTGCCTCTGTTGTAAAGATCATGAGGAAGTAGTGGTTGATTCATGAACTTTTTGAGTTGGACAAGCTTCACCCCTGGGATTGCATGTATAATGTGCAACCTTTAATATGAAAAGGAATTGGCATTGAGTGCGCCCGGCTCACTAAAAATTAATATAACCAACGAATCTTCCTTCACGCTTTGTTCATGAGAAATCAGAAACTTTGGCAGTGATAAACCAAGGAGATTAAGAGGGTGTTATGATCCTCACTCGGGAGCCATTCCTCGAACTTGTCCAGTTCAAGAAGTAATTGGGTTAGCTGCTAGCATTCATTGACGAAGCATGCACACCAAAAAAATTATTATCCCTGTTTTTAAAACCAAGAGCTCTGGTACATGCTTTGTCTTTGTTTCCGACTACGGATTTTCAACTTGCCAACAAAAGCCACGTTTCTTCTAAAAGCACCAACTACTAAGAGCATGGTTGTCATTCTGAGTGTAATGTGCATTGTCCCAAAGTAGCATTGTCTTTAGCATGGTTGTGATATCATTTATTCTGAAGTGATTGTATCTAGTCGTCACTTAAACCTTGGAGGTGCCCCTGCATTTATGTTTTGCTTCACTAAAGGGGGCAAGCGAGATATCACTTGTCATATTTACTTACCATGTTCATTGTAAATCAGTTTGATGCTTCAGTTTCATGTTGAAAAACTTTTAGTTCTTTGAGATTTTCTTGAGGCAACTAAGTTACTATAGAAGCATTGTTTGTGAAAGCTTTTATCATATGACTACGAAAAGTCCTATAGGGTTGATAGCATGTCACCACAGAAATTATTCTTGTTGTCACTTACCTACTCGAGGACGAGTAGGCGTTAAGCTTGGGGATGTTGATACGTCCAAAATGTATCCATAATTTCTGCTTGCTCCATGCCACTTTTGGGTGATATTGCTATCATATTTATACACTTCCATACAATTTTGATCATATTTGGACTAACCTATTAACTCAGTGCACCCCAGTGTCAGTTTTTGTTTTCTGCTGTTTTTGTATTTCAGGTTTTTCCATTACGAAAACTGTCAGAAAAATTCAGGAAAAAATATATAAAAAATCAGCGTTTCGGAACCTTCCGGAACCCCGAAGCTCAGCCGGAGGGGGGCCACCAGGGGCCGAGGCGCCCTGGTGGCGCGCCCCCCCCCCCTAGGCCGCGTTCCGTGGGGCCGCCTGGGCACCCCTGATGCCTTCCGACGCCACCCTTTGGCGTATATTTAAAGCACGTCTCGAAACCCTCGGGACGGGAACCCTTTTCCACGATCGCATCTCTGTTTCGCCGCCGCCGCGCTTCCAAGATCGGGAGCGCCAGGAGAAGTCTTCCCGGCACCCTGCCGGAGGGGAGGATCACCACCGGGACCTTCTCTACCACCATGGACGCCTCCCGGATGATGCGTGAATAGTCTCCCTTGGACCATGGGTCCATGACCAGTAGCTATGTGATGTTCTCCTCCCGTTCTTGTGCTTCACTAATTAGTCCTCGTGAGCTGCCCTACATGATCGAGGCATATATGTAATTCTTATGCTGTTGCTATGATGAGTTTGCTGGGATCCGATAGATTGTGAGATTATGTTCAGATTGTGTTTGAGTAATATATTTGATTAATCCCTTTTATATTTTAGTTCGTGAGTAATTCTTGCATGTTCTCGGTTGCCGTTTATTGCTTTGGCCGAGTAGTAGATTGTAACTCCAAGAGGGAACGTTATGCTCGATTGTGGGTTCATGCCCCTCGATGACTAGCTTGAGTGACAGAAAAATGAGTCTAGGGGATGTGCTGTTGCCACAAGGGGGAAAACAACGGTGCTTGTGCCCGCGGGCGCAAGGATTGTTTACTTTACGCAAAGTTATTCTAATGCAGTTGTCTGTTGCTTTGAGTTTACACTTTGGGTGGGGCTCGCAACTTAATACCAGCGAGATGTTCTGGATAGATATCTCAAGGTGGATGATTAGTAGTAGATGCAGATGGATTTCGGTCTACTTACCTTAGCGTACTGCCCATGCTCTGAACCTCGACCAATCTTGCAATATAGTTAGCAGTCATAATCCTGTCAATTGCCCAGCTGTAATTTGTTTACCTCGCATAGCTGTTTTATCATCTTTTGGGAGAGACATCACTAGTGAACGTCTCGGCGCCCCGGTCCATGTTCACATCATTGGTCACTTTGCTTTTTACTTTCCGTTGCTTTTACTTTCCGCTTTTACTTTCCGCAGCACTATCGATCACCATTACCACTTGCGTTTTAACCCTTTGAAAACTACAAGGCCGGAGGGATTGACAACCTCTCTGTACTCGTTGGGGACGAAGGTATTTGTTTTGTGTGCAGGTCCACGTCGATTGCTAATCCACGGTGCCGTTAGCGATTAACACCTTCTCGTTGAAACTTGGAGTCTCTGGGGATTCGATCCTTGGTATCTTTGCCAAGGGAAAACTTCCGCTACGCTGCATCTCAAACCTTACACTTGGGGTAACCAACGAGGGGCGAGAAGCCATCAAGGAGTAGGTGCAACAACTCACCAGTGGCCGCTGGAGTTGGAGCCGAAACCCCAGATGACGCCATGGGTTGCGTCCGTCAGAGATCTGGACATCGTCATGGGCGGCACTCTGCTGGATCTTCCTCTCCTTCCAGCAGCGGAGGAGGAGGAGGAGGAGGAGGAGGAGGAGGAAGGAGGGGCAGCGGCGGAGGAGGAGCAAGGAGGGGCTACGATGGAAGAGGAGGTCGCCGGATTTGAGGGAGACGTTGCGGCGCGAGGCCGGCAGTTGCCGTGGAGGAGGAGATGCGCATGTGCATGAGCGCCATTGAGAGAGAGAGGAGGAGAGGGACGGGGGAGAGGAGTGATTTGGACGAGGCGATGGGGGATTTCAAGGCTGTTAAAAAACCCAGACTTAGTAGTACCGCAGGTTTTTACCCCTCGCTACTACTATGGCATGTCCCGGGGGGCACAGTAGACACCGCTTAGTAGTAGCGAGGGGTAAAAACCCGCGCTACTACTATCAACT
>NC_057797.1:15701280-15707603 GCF_018294505.1 Triticum aestivum
AGAGACCGCTTAGTAGTAGCAAGGGTTAAAAACCCGCGCTACTACTATCAACTTAGTAGTAGCGAGGGATAAAAACCCGTGCTACTAGTAAGTAGCGGTAGCGAGGGGTATAAACCCGCACTACTAGTAAGCGTCTGTGTATGAGCTTTTCCCTAGTAGTGCAAGGTATCAATCTAGTAGGAGACAACGCACAAATCACCAATACTTGCACAAACAATCAAACAACTTGCACCCAACGCGATAAAGGGGTTTTTAATCCCTTCATGGTTACTTGCAAAAGTGAGATCTGATAGAGATAGATGAAATTAAACAAACGATAAAGTAATTTTTTTTGTATTTTTGGTTTATAGATCGCAAAGTAAAAGATTACAAAATAGTAGATCGGAAACCTTTATGATGGAAAATAGACCAGGGGGCTATGGCTTTCACTAGAGGCTTCTCTCAAGATAGCAAATAATACGGTGGATGAACAAATTACTGTCGAGCAATTGATAGAAAAGCGTAAAGTTATGACGATATCTAGGGAGGCAATGATTATGAAATATAGGCATCACGACCGTGTCAAGTAGACCGAAACGATTCTGCATCTACTACTATTACTCCACACATCGACCAACTCATGCCTGCATCTAGAGTATTAAGTTCACAAAGATTAGAGTAGCGCATTAAGTAAAATGACATGATGCAGAGGAATTAACTCAAGCAATATGATGAAAACCTCATCTTTTTATCCTCGATGGCAACAATACAATACGTGCCTTGCTGCCCCTACTGTCACTGGGAAAGGACACCGCAAGATTGAAACCAAAGCTAAGCACTTCTCCCACTGCAAGAAAAACCAATCTAGTTGGCCAAACCAAACCGATATTTCGAAGAGAATTACAAAGTTACCAAATCATGCATAAAAGAATTCAGAGAAGATTCAAATAATATTCATAGATAAGCTGATCATAAATCCCCAATTCACCAAATCTCGACAAACACACCGCAAAAGAGTATTACATCGGATAGATCTCCAAGAACATCGAGGAGAACATGGTATTGAGAATCAAAGAGAGAGAAGAAGACATCTAGCTACTAGTTATGGACCCGTAGGTTTGTGGTAAACTACTCACGCTTCATCGGAAGGGCAATAGAGTTGATGCAGATGCCCTCCGCGATCGAATCCCCCTCTGGCAAGATGACGGAAAAGGCCCCTAGACGGGATCTCACGGGTTCAGAAGGTTGTGGTGGTGAAAATGTGTTTTCGTGGATACTTCTGGTGGTTTGAGAATATTTGTGAATATATAGGCGAAAGAATTGGGTCAGGGGAGTCACGGGGGCCCACAAGACAGGGTAGCGCGGCCTACCCCCCTGTGCGCCTCCATCTTTGTGGACGCCTTGTGGCTCTTCCGACTTCATCTCCAAGTCTCCTGGGTGTCTTGTGGTCCAAGAAAAATCATCGCGAAGGTTTTATTTCGTTTGGACTCCGTTTGGTATTCCTTTTCTGCGAAACTCAAAAACAAGGAAAAACATAAACTGGCAGAGGGCCCTAGGTTAATAGTATAGTCCCAAAAATAATGTAAAATAGCATATTAATGCATATAAAACATCCAAAACAGATAATATAATAGCATGGAACAATCAAATATTATAGATACGTTGGAGACGCATCATTCGTACGTATTATCGCGCAATTCATTGTCCTTTGGAAGCTTCTTCTTTATCAGGAACTTCTTGAATCACTTGAAATATACACCATTCTCTGCATTCCATTGCAGCAGTTCCAGTGGTACCCAGCTTTTTCTTGTCATCTTCACAATTTGGGTACAATAATTTCTTGTGATCCTCTAACATGCGCTGCAACTTCAGCTTTTCCTTTTCACTTGCACAGTTCCTCTTTGCATCAGCAATGGCCTGATCAAGATCATCAGCGGGCTCATTTGATGCCTCTTCTTAGCTTCTTCCCCCATTGTAGTACTATCGTATTCAGGGAACCCATGGCCAGGATAGCTGTCATCATCCTATTCTTCTTCATTCTATTCCATTAGAACCCCTCTTTCTCCGTGCTTCGACCAACAGTTATAGCCGGACATGAAACCGGACGTAAATAGGTGGACATGAATGGTTCTTGAGTTGTGATCATTCTTACAGACAGCACATGCACAACACATAAAACCACCGGGCCACTTGTTTGCCTCAGCCGCAACCAGAAAAGTATGGACACCATTAATGAACTATGGAGAGCACCAGTCATCATACATCCATTGCCGACTCATCTTCATTACACAACACCGAAAAGGCCAAATCAATACAAGTTCATACATAAAGTTCATATACACTTTTCTCATAAAAGAACATACAAACTCTCTAGCTAAAGCATTTAAATGCGACAAAAAATGCAATCAAGATCGCAACTACGGTAACAATTGATCCAACAGCATAGTGATACCAAGCCTCTTTATTAACGGCATATTTTCTAATGTTTCTAATCTTCAAGCGCATTGCATCCATCTTGGTCTTGTGATCATCGACGACAACAGCAACATACAACTCCAGTTTCATCTTACCTTCTTCAATTCTTTTCAATTTTTCTTTCAAATACTCATTTTCTTTTTCAACTAAATTTAACTTCTAGACAAGAGGGTCGGTTGCAATTTCCAGTTCACATAACTCCTAGATAAAAATACCTATGTCAACTTGATGGGCATAACTGTCATAAACACGAAATGCAACAAATAGTTATAAAAGAGAATATATATACCACATTCGAATCATAAACCAGATGAGGTCCGACGGGGACGGATATGAAAACCATGCCACTATGTATAACAAACAACCTTACAGGTAAGAAAATTATACAAGTAACTATCTAAATCATACAAACATGATTTTTTAAATAAAAAGGATAGGAACAAGAGGCTCACCAAGGTGGTGTCGGCGACGGGACGGTGCGGGCGATCGACGGTGGTTAGGACGGGGACGGGAAGGCACTAAGTAAACCACACCTACATATGCAAAATAAGAAGTTAATTTGAGCTCAAATTGCATATAAATCAAATAAACTCCCACATATAATTACTCCCAAACTAAAACCCACAAATCACTATACTTATAGAGCATTGCACGAGCTAATCTAGCAACGAGCACTAGTACAAAACCGAGCTTTATTACCGGTTCGTAAGGGCCTTTAGTGCCGGTTTTGCAACGGGCACTAAAGGGTGGAGACTAAAGCCCCCCCCCCCCTAGTCCCGGTTCAAAATTGTCCATGGTATGGGGGACCTTTAGTACCGGTTGGTAACACCAACCAGTACTAAAGGTTTTCTTTTAAATAATTTTTTTGGAAAAAAATGGTTTTTTTCGATTTTCAATTTTCTGAATTATTTGACGATTTAGTCTCTAATCACCCCTCATAACTGCTCAAGTGTGGATCACTCATTCCAAATCGTCTAACTTCCCGGCTGGACACCCATCCTCTAACTACTCCAGCCTGAGCTTTAAATAATTTTTTTGGAAAAAATGGTTTTTTTTATTTTCAATTTTCTGAATTATTTGACGATTTAGTCTCTAATCACCCCTCATAACTGCTCAAGTGTGGATCACTCATTCCAAATCGTCTAACTTCCCGGCTGGACACCCATCCTTTAACTACTCCAGCCTGAGCACGCTTAACTTCCTAGTTCTATTCCCCCTAGTTTCCAAGTCCGCACTTGTTGTTTTCCTAACAATAGTAAGCTATCAATCCTATTAATCCTTAGGATTTTAGCCTGAGCATTAGGTCACACGTTTCACCGTTTGAGTTTGAAACTATTATTCTAAAAAACCATAATTATTTAGTAACACTAATATTTTTTGAATAAGTAGTTTGACCATAGTTTGACCACAATTTTACCACAGTTTGACCAGATTTGACCAAAATTCAAAAAACTGAAATTATTATTTAGTAACACTAATATTCTTGAATAATTATTTAGTAACATTAATATTTCTTGAATAAGTAATTTGACCACAGTTTGACCAACATTAAAAAAACTAAATTTTGAGCATATCTTTTTTACCTTTTAGAATCTGAGGATTCTATAAATTTGCAAAACGTCCTACAGGGGCTTGTGGGGCCCCGGCCGGACGCCAGCCTGCCACCACCCCTTTAGTACCGGTTCGTGGCACGAACCGGTACTAAAGGTTCAACATGAACCGGCACTAATGCATAGCCGTTCTAACCGGCACTAATGGTCACATTAGTGCCGGTTCAGTTACAAACCGGGAGCAATGTGCTTCACATTAGGCCCTTTTCTACTAGCGGAGAGACGAAGGGTCAAAGTTTCTAACCCTTGTGAACACTTGGATGGATGGGGTGCCTTCATATCTTGACAAATTTTGGCAAAAATGGAGAATGAGCTCGAGCAAAGAGGAAGAACAGAGGAGAGGAATGAAAGGGGAAAATAGAGAGAATGGGCTTGGGCTGGACGAACGATTTATATAGGGGCATCTTTAGTCCCAGTTGGTTACACAAACCGGAACTAAAGGGGCTCGCGGGGGCCCCAGCCTGACGCCAGCCTGCCACCACCCCTTAGCCGTTGGAATCGGGACTAATGATGCCCGCCCCCTAGCCGTTGGAATCGGGACTAATGATCACATTAGTTCCGGGCCGTTATCAAACCAGGACTAATGGGCTCACGTAAAGTCATTTTTCTACTAATATTCCTGGTGCACCTGCACCCAGATGAACAGTACTATAACAACAGTAAAACAATATGATACGGCCACTCGCGCTGCTCTATGAGGTCGCTGTGCCATGCAGGAAACGTCCAAAGCAGCTGTCATGCAGCTCCGCTACTCACCTTAATTAAACACCAATTACTCACTCCTAAAAACGACAAAATTACCCTCGTTCTCCGCAAATAAAAGATTAGGCTTGTTATTTTAAATGTCAGGGGATGTACCGAACCACATCTTGAAATTCATGTGCATGCAAGGTATTGGCAGACACTCATTACTTTGGTTAAGAACAATTCAAAACCAGCTTCCACTTGCAGCACGTGCATGGAGACCTCGGAGTACTAGTGTTTTGAATAAGAAGGCTCGGATTTTACCTATAGAGTTAATTCATACTTTTAAGTTGCTGTCGGCGCATGTGGGCAGGCCACTGTTCTATTCTAGTGGACGTGCTTTCCTTTCATGTCTGATCACGACTGCTTTCCTTTCATAAACCAGCTTCCATAAACCTCGAAATGATGGGAGAGTTCAGGATAGTTGATCTGATCACGACTGCTTTCCTTTCACGGCAGGTGCATGCATGCACGTGCATGGCATTCCGGCGGCCGGTGCATGCACGGAACACGCGGCACTCGCGGCCGCCGGAGAAAAGAAATTTTTTGCCACTGGTCGCTAACTCGCGGTCGAGGTCCCCGTCCCGTCAACGGTCGCCGTTTGACGGTGACTGGGCTGCACGTCTTGGCCGGGCCTTTCTCGCAAAGACCGACTCAAATGGCAGGAAAGCACAAACTTTTCTTAATTCCGATTCAACGGTCCCATTCAAAGCTCAATGCTTTACTTTGACAGCAGGTGCATGCATGCACGTGTATGGCATTCGTGTCCAGGGATAGATGGGAGTGGTCGCCGGTGAAAAGAAAAAAAAAGGTCGAGACCGTGCGTCCGGTCGCGGTTCAACGGCTGCGCTGCACGTCTTGTCTAGGGGCTTGTCGGGTGCGTCAGACAAGATTACTCCCACCTAAAGCAATAGTACCATTTAGCTTCCACTTGCAGCACGTGCACGGAGCCTGGCGTAGAAGAATGCAGAACTTTGTGCAAGGTTTTCCCTATCATCACGTGTTACTTGTCCGAGGAACAAATGACAATGACAGGTCCTATGACAATGGCTTATTGCTACAAAGGGAGCTGCATCGTACAGAGGGCAAGGTTGGTGCAACATCACTGTTTGTTGAAGGAAAATCGCAGGATGCCTACCACATAACTATGGAAGGAAAATAATAAATAGTCTGGAAGAATCAAATACGTATTTATATATAGTCTTCCGGCCGGTCTCTCTGCTCGCATCCTGATCACTGGGAATTCTAGATTGCATGCGGTGATCGCCCCATTTCCCATGGCGACTCCGACACAAGCTTGTGCCTCTTCCCGCCTCCTTCAGTCTGGACCTCATCACCAGTCCATCCTCCTCACGACCGCTCTCTCGTTCGTGCCAAAGTATGGGTTGCAGGTGCGCCGTCATGGAACAAGAAAGCCTCCTCGCGTCAGCTTCGTCTGCTCGGCCGAGCAGGCCTTCAGGCGTCCTTCCACTCAACCAGGTACGTCTTCTTCTGGTAAGGAGTTTGAGTCCATAG
>NC_057797.1:15707926-15715823 GCF_018294505.1 Triticum aestivum
AGGGGTACACTGGTTTCTTCTAAAATGTAACTCTTCTCTGTTATCAAAAAAAAAATGCCTCCAATTTGGACACTCTCAAACTTGAGATTGCTACTTGATATTTACATTTCTGAACATATATACTCTCCTTCTATCCAACAGCATGTGTGGAGGCGATATTAGCAGGAGAAAATATAGGCCTGCGCAATGTGGTATGAAACATCGCTCTCATAACCTGAACTGGATGCTTTAAGTTCGTCTAAATGCTTTAAGTTCGTCTCATGATGAATTCATCTCACTGTTATGAATATAAATTAGGAACGGGATGCTAGAATACGGAAGCATCTGAAAAAACCTGAACTGTCACCATCTGCGTATGACACGGCATGGGTGGCTATGGTGCCATTGCCGGACTCCGCTCCGCAGGCTCCATGCTTTCCTCAGTGCGTTGAATGGATATTGCAAAATCAACACTGTAGTGGTTATTGGGGTATCAACAAATTTGGCTTATTACCCAACAAAGATATTCTCTTGTCAACATTGGCATGTATCATTGCACTTAAGAAATGGAACGTTGGCTCCGACCACATAAGTAGAGGTATGTATAGATATACAGATTCATTTACCTTGCATTATTTAACTCTCGTATTTTTCACTTGCTTCTTTGAAAGGTCTTGACACGTATCAAATGATACTTGCAGGAATAGAATTTATTGGGAAGAATATCTCCACTGTAATGGATGAACAGATTGTTTCCCCTATAGGCTTCAGTCTAATTTTCCCTGGTATGCTTAACCATGCTATCGGGATGGGTCTGGAATTTCCAGTCAAAGAAAATGTTATCAGTGGGATACTTCACCTCCGTGAGATGGAGCTGACAAGGTATGTAATGAGAAAATGCTGCCATGACAATTAACATCATAATGTGCGAATCAAATTTGACAGGAAAAGGTGCTAGAGCATCGATTATATGTTATTTTGCTCTAACTTGGTAACATATTTACTCTCAATTTAATTAGACTGGCTGGGGAGAAATCTTGTGGGAAAGAAGCATATTTGGCCTATGTTGCACAAGAAGGGTTAGTAAGCCAGCTGGACTGCAATGAAGTTATGAACTTCCAGAGAAAGAATGGGTCCTTGTTCAACTCTCCTGCCGCAACTGCTGCTGCATTAGTCCACCGCTACGATGATAAAGCTCTCCAATACCTCGATTCCATTGTCAATATTTATGGCAGTGCAGGTATGTGTTTGCCTAATTTTCTTTGTGAAGCATCTCCAAGGGTGCACAGTCTGACTATATATTTAATGCTATTATACATTTACAGTACCAACAGTGTACCCACAGAATATATATTATCAGCTCTCAATGGTGGATGCGCTCAAAAAGATTGGAATATCTCGGCATTTTTCCAGTGAAATAAACAGCATCCTGGATAAGGCATACATGTAATAATCCGAACAAAATACTTGGTATTTGTTCCTAGTATAGTATATAAACTTGACAGTATTCACTTTGCAGTTCCTGGTTACAGAGAGATGACGAAATAATGCTAGATGTAGAAACATGTGCAATGGCGTTTCGCCTTTTACGGATGAATGGATATGATGTTTCGTCAGGTAGATACTTTGATCGAAGTTCCTAGCCCAAATAACTTTCTCACTTGGCCTTGATTTAACTCGGTATAATTAAAAATTATTCTTGCACAGACGAGTTGTCCCATGTTGCTGAAGCCTCCACTTTCCATAGCTCACTTGAAGGATATTTAAATGATACAAAATCTTTATTAGAGTTATATAAGGCTTCAAAAGTATGCTTGTCAGAACATGAATTGATCCTGGAGAACATAAGTAACTGGTCAGGCCGTTTATTGACAGAGAAGTTGTGCTGTGATGGGACAGATAGAATGCGAATTTTCGGAGAGGCAAGTCTATGAAATTTAAAATCCCCATTTCGTTTGGAATTTAAATTTAAATTTAATTATGTTCTTTTGTAATTTCAGGTGGAATATACTCTTAAGTTTCCATTTTATGCAACAGTGGAACCGCTAGACCATAAGACTAACATTGAACATTTTGATTCTAGGGTTTTTACGCAGTTAAAGACAAAAAATGTGTAAGGCTTTCTTTTTCTAAAATAGAATTGTTTGTGATACCATGTCAATATATGTTACAACAAAATGATAATACTTCTATGAATCAGGCCGTCTCATGTCAATGAAGATCTTCTAGACTTTGCGGTTGAAGATTTCAGTTTCTCTCAATCTATATATCAGGATGAACTTGGCCACATCGAGAGGTAATTTGACCATCATTTTCACACTTGATTTAATGATTTTTACACAGATTATTCAAATAGGTTTTTGTGCTGCCAGTTGGGAGAAAGAAAACAGGCTGGACCAGCTAAAATTTCTACGCAAGGGGACTCTGATAAATTGTTATCTCTCTGCTGCTGCCACCATATCCACTCACGAACTCTCTGATGCACGCATTACATGTGCAAAAACTATTGCACTCGTAGTTGTTGCTGATGACTTCTTTGATGTTGGAGCATCAAAAGAAGAACAAGAAAACCTCATAGCATTAATAGAGAAGTATAATTCTTGAACTTGATTTCTTTGTCTACACTCTCTTAAGCAGTCACAAAGTTTAGTTATGCTTTGCTAATGAATCATCCTCCCTGTTTTGCCAATGGTTATCTTAGGTGGGATCAACATCACCAAGTTGAGTTCTACTCTGAGCAAGTAGAAGTAGTATTTTCTGCTTTCTATACTACAGTTAACCAGATTGGAGAAATGGCTTCTGCTGTGCAAAAGTGTGATATAACAAAGCACCTGGTTGAAACAGTGAGTTCCTTGTGTGATCTTCATGTCCTGAGATACATTACATTGAGTTCTGAGTTGATAACTACCACGTGGCAGCTGTGATCAGCAACACAGAAATTTTTAAGAAAAATCGTATATTAAAAAGTGTATTCATCTGCAGTGGCTACATTACTTGAGATCTGTGGCAACCGAGGCAGAATGGCAACGGAATCAATATGTGCCAACAGTTGAGGAATACATGACAGAAGGGGCTACTTCATATGCAATGGGCCCCATTATGCTCACCTCGCTGTATTTTGTCCAACAAAACCTCAAAGAGTACATTATCAAAAGCCCAGAATACAATGAGTTGGTTAGACTAAAGGGCACCTGTGGCCGTCTCCTGAATGATACCCGAAGCTTCGAGGTATTTTCGTTCCTTTTTTAACAAAATATTAATGTATAGCAATGAGCCTAGAAGATTGATCTTAACATCAGGTAGTCCCTGACAAATAATCTACTTGTTGCAGAGGGAGTCCAGTGATGGAAAACTGAACATCATCTCACTGCTTGTTCTTCACAGTGGAGGTTCCATGTCCATTGAAGCTGCTCAAGAGGTGATACAAGAGTCAATAGCCACGTGTCGGAAAGACCTACTAAGGGTGGTCGTTAGAGAAGACCGTGTTGTCCCGAGGCCATGCAAGGAGATGTTCTGGAGGTTTTGTAGGACAAGTCACTTGTTCTACTCTCAGACCGATGGATTTTCCTCGCCCAAGGAAATGCTCCACACGATGAACGCAATTTTCAGAGAACCACTCAAACTCCAAACTTCCGGTTCTTCATTCGTTGTTCAACCAGACAAATAATCTAGAATTCCTTATGCCATTCCTCTAACCATATATGGATCACAAGGTAATATCCCGAGCTGCAGTAATTGTGTGGACCTTCCAAACGAAATGCAGCCTGATTCTCTCACCTGTAATGCATGTCGCCAATAAAAGGGCAGAGACAAAAGAAATGATCTATCATTTGGTCTGAACATTGGTGAATGGCATAGGTAGCTGGAGGTGATGTTGTCAGTGATGCTTTTGTCACAAACTTTATTCTGTATTGTAAGCTGGTAGCCCAAAAAAATTATTCTAGAATTCAATCAAAGATGGGCTTGGGCCTTTTATCTAAAAAAAATCCATGAAAAAAGTAGTGCGCTATTTTGGCGTTATAACGACGCTATAGCGTATCCAGAAGGCATGCTACGTTTGAGCAATTTTGCTCGCTACAACGCTAATCGCGTAATAATGCACTAACGATAAAAGTTGTACTGTCATAGTGTTGTAATGTTAGAAATAAATGGGCTTGGCCCGTTAGAACTTTCTGAAATCTCAAATCAGCCATGAGTAAAATGCAAGTGGCGGTGCTAAAGTTTAGTCCTACACCCTACTTGAAAAAATGTTGGACCACTTTATATAGTGGGTCATCACATGTGTTGGGTTAGAAGTGTCACAAATATCAGAAGTGAAAAGAAAAGCTATGCATGTGTATCATGATTACACTTACTCCCTCCGTCCGTGAATAAGTGTACATCTAGCTTTTGTCTTAAGTCAAAATTTTATTACTTAACCACCTTTTTAGGAAAAAGTAAAAATATTTATGGCACCAAATTAGTATCACTAGATTCATTTTGAAATGTACTTGATAATATATCAATTTGATGTCATATATGTTAGTACTATTTTCTATAAAGTTGGTCAAAATCTTAAAACTTTGACTTAGAACAAAAACTAGATGTACACTTATTCACGGACAGAGGGAGTATGATTTCGTTGGGCCGAGACATCAACCGGTATGCAAAAAAGAGTTGCGTAGAAAGTGGATCGAGGCCCACCAAGACTTATGATTTTTTTAATACTTTGGATTGCTTACCACATGTGTATCATGATTAAACTTATGCTTTGGTACACCCCCTAAACAGGTCGATGGTCAAGATCGGTCCATACTCCTTTGTAGGTTAGGGCATGATGAGGATTAATAGATAACTAGATCATTTGAATTTGTACACATTGTATACTCATTACAGTTGTATTCGTATCATGGGGCCGCGGCAGTGGCCGCCCGTTGTATTGCGCGTCTATCTCCTCCCTCCTCGCCAAGGCCTGGGCCACCTAGACTCTCACCAAGGCACGACGCGTATTGTTCCCAAACATGTTAGTGGTGGCCAGAGATTCTTTTTGAGAGGACATGTGGCTAGCCAATGCCACTCTCCGAGAACAATATCCAGCTTTGTACCTCATTGTTCGCGATAAGAATGATACCCTGGCACAGGTGCATAGCTCATTCACGTCGGATATTTCTTTTAGGCAGGATTTAATTGGCCCCAATCTTATGTCATGGAAAAATGTTTTATTCTGACTGGATTAAATTAACACTACAAAAAAAAGGGGATGTATTTTGCTGGCATCTCACTAAAGGGGATGTATCATGCACTCACGCATTCAGAGGTCTCAGTGGATAATAAAGAAGAAGATTTTGAAGTCAAAGATTCTATGGAAATTAAAATGTTTGTGTGGTATCTTCGAAGGGAAGTTGTGCTAGCCAAAGACAATCTCGTCTGTCAAAACTGGTAAGGAAGTAAGAAGTGTAGCTTTCGTACTCACGACAAGTAAGTGAAACACCTTTTTTTCGGTGCAAGTTAGCGCGTTCTGTGTAGCCAGTCATCCAAATAGCGTCCAATTTGTACCCTCCCACAAGTGTTGTCAATATCTTTGTTCACTGGTTGGATGATGTTCCAAATATGTTCAAAAACTAATAAAGGTGGGAGCATATGTCTTACCATCGCCGCTCTGGCTATGCAGAAATGAATTCATTTTTAATTGCAAGAAATCTTCTAATTTGCATGTTAATCTTCGTTGTACGCACTTGCTTCGTATGTGGTGTACGCTGCAACAAACGGAGAACCAACCGATATTCACGGAGATGTGTATGCGGTTGGAGCGGGTACCAGGGATGTTTTTAACCAACATGGGGGGCAGCATAATCTCCGGATTGATCCACGAACTCCTTCGACATAGATATAGCGTCGGTCGTATATGACTTTACTGTTACGGTTATGTTGTTATATATGCTTCATCGTGTTTCGTTAGACTGTTGGTGTTTGAATGTGTATATCTTTTCCATGCAAAGGCCGGATGTTGATCTGATCCGGGGATAGTTGGCCTGATCACGACGGCATTACTTTCACAGCACGTAGGAGTGGCTGCCGGCGAAAAGCAAAAAAGGTTGAGACCCTGCGTCCGGTCACTACCTTGCGGTGGCCGTGCAACTGCTGCGCTGCACGTCTTGTCTAGGGGCTTATCGGGTGCCTCAGACAAGATTACTCCCAGCTAAAGCAATATACCATTTAGCATCCACTTGCAGCACGTGCACGGAGACCTCAGATGCCAAAGAGCATGCGTAGAAGAATGCAGAACTTTGTGCAAGGTTTTCCCTATCATCACGTGTTACTTCTCCGATGCCAAAGAGCATGCGTAGAAGAATGCAGAACTTTGTGCAAGGTTTTCCCTATCATCACGTGTTATACTTCTCCGAGGCACAAATGACAATGACAGGTCCTATGACAATGGCTTGCAAAAGGTCAAGGACAAGGTTGGTGCAGCATCCCATTGTTAGAGTCCAGGCAAGTATAGAGCAATCTCAGGGCGTCTGGATCTGGATCGTCGGATTTGGCGTCCAAAAGAATCCAGGCCGTCGAATCTGGACCGCGGAGAGCAGAGCTCCCGGTGATGTGTGCTTCTAGTGGAGAAGCCATGCCACCTCCTGTAAATCTGGCTGCCCGCCGAGGGTATTTTTAGTGATTTTGCTTGGTGGCCCTTGTGTGGTGTGCTATGGGTGGTTCCGTTGCGGCTAAGGACGAGGAGAGCGGTCAATTGGGTGAGACTGGGAACCCTAGCCGCCACTCTCTCTTCCGCCCGGCCCCGGCCACTAGTAGAAAAACGTCCTTTTGTCCCGGTTCATAAGGGCCTTTAGGCCCGGTTCCTGAACCGGGACTAAAGGGTCGTTACTAATACCCTCACCCTTTAGTCCCGGTTCAAACCAGAACCGGGACAGATGGGCCTCCACGTGGCCGCAGCCGGCAGCCCAGGCAGGGGGGCCTTTAGTCCCGGTTGATGACATAAACCGGGACCAAAAGGCTTCCACGCGTTAGCAGTAGGTTTTTCTTTTTTTTTAAAAGGGGCTGTTTTAGGGGTTTAGGGGGTTATTTTTAGGTTGTTATTACCTAGCTAATAGAGAGAACTGTCCTCTCTTATATGTAGTCCTTGCAAGGACTACATATGTTCATTTCACCTGCATATATATATATATATATATATAGGACAAATTTTTCCTACTACCGGGTGTAGTTACTCCCACTTTTGTTTCATGCGTTCTAGGTAGTATCTATCATATCGGAGAGTATGTACGCGTAGTATGTAGTATATAATAATGTTTAGGTAGTATATATACTATTTTTTTGGTAGTATGTATCATATTTTGTGCATACTCTATTTCACGTACAAATATGTACGTATTTCACAAATACAATAAAATCATGAGCTCACTTGCGATTTTTTCTTATAACTCACTCTGGAGTATCTTAAATATAATATATGAACATATTAAAAATAATAAAGTAGAGTATATACTACCACATGGTAGTATATAAGAAATGGGTGTAGCTACACCCGGTAGTAGGATGCATTTTCCCTATATAGGACAAATTTTTCCTACTACCGGGTGTAGTTACTCCCACTTTTGTTTCATGCGTTCTAGGTAGTATCTATCGTATCGGAGAGTATGTACGCGTAGTATGTAGTATATAATAATGTTTAGGTAGTATATATACTATTTTTTTGGTAGTATGTATCATATTTTGTGCATACTCTATTTCACGTACAAATATGTACGTATTTCACAAATACAATAAAATCATGAGCTCACTTGCGATTTTTTCTTATAACTCACTCTGGAGTATCTTAAATATAATATATGAACATATTAAAAATAATAAAGTAGAGTATATACTACCACATGGTAGTATATAAGAAATGGGTGTAGCTACACCCGGTAGTAGGATGCATTTTCCC
>NC_057797.1:15715904-15731841 GCF_018294505.1 Triticum aestivum
ATAATAACAAGTCCTACTAGCTAATTAATCAAGCATCATCATATAACTTCTACTCATTATTAATAATAAGTCATACGATCATCATCCTCATAGTCATCGAACCCAACTCTACATAATTGTTCTTAGCACATGAACATCAGTATCATGAGGATCGGACCTAAACACACTTAAGGTAAAATAGCATAAAACAATATAGACCCTGAATCTCCATTATGAAGAATGGAGATCATCCTGTCTCCAATTCTTGCGCCTCGCTTCCTTTTGCTTCCAAGAAGCTCCTTATGACTGTCCATACATTTTTTCCATCCTTTGATTGTCATGTCTCCACTTCTTTTAGAAATCCGGTATGGACAGTTGAGATTCGTAGGATGACCTGGATATATGTTCAAAACATGAACGCTGCCGCCATTCTGATACATCAAATGAGGCACACAATCCTCTGGGATAAGCTGTTGAAAAACATAGTAATAACTTCGTAGTTAGCAATGATGTACTATTTTTAGAAGTATGCAAAAAGATGCACGGATGTCGTAATAGTAAAAAAACTTACCAGGGTATCTCCATGGTAGTTACCATAGTTCAACACGTGCACTAGTGGCACGTATTGACCATAATGTTCAGGAGTTTGATTGTAGATATTGTAATTCTCAATATCATTACAAAATCCAACCAGATGAGTTTTCTCCTTGTAAGTTAACTCAGAGCCATCAGTGTAGTAAGTTCTATCTACCATATTCTGCACATTCTTTGATACTCGAAAATAAGCTGTCAATGGAAATAAGTTGTCAACTATTTTGAAATGAACAATATAAGTTCTATTAATAATTAACTATGTTTGAGAAACTCATATAGCGGTAGAACTGGAGGAGTATCAACAAGGACCAAAATGTCCATATTGTCTTGCTCGATTTCAGGATTACCAAGATCCATGGTGACAAGCATACCCTCATCAAAACCATACAATTTGCAAAATACTTCCCAATTTTTTCAACCAAAATGGGTTACGCTCTCAGCATTATACAACTTTACTTCAAAATCCACATCATGATGGGTCCTTAGGTGAATTTTCTTCGTTTCAAAATTTTCATGGTCTTCAAAATCCATCCTCTCCAAAACATAGCGTCTTGCATGGCATGGGATCAACTATACTCGAATTGTAAAAGATGAAAATTACACGTTGAAATAGTTGAAGTCATGCTTAGTTATGAAAAAAAAACACTTGTCGTCGTTGCGTACCGTTTCAACTTCGAAGGTCTCCTCGAGCTTAATGCTGAAGCGCCGACCATCGTCCAGGTGAGGCCTGTCGCACTCACCTCGATCGTCGTGGCACCAGTCGCACTCCCCCGGGAGACTTTCGTCGTCTGATGATGACATTTCCTATACGTTCATAATTGAAAGACTAAATTAGATCATTATTATTCAACTAATAATATGCATATATATGCCTTGCATAGTGCTCTACAATTTGAGCATTCAATAAGTAGTATTCAAATTAGCATGCCTTCAATTATAAGAAAAAACTACATCATCTCCATGTGTCCGTACATCGACTATTATCACTAATACACGTCGAATACTATATATCATACATATCGCTAGTACAACTAGAACCGTAGCGCCCGACGGGTATCGGCGCGGGCGGTGGACACCCAAACGGAAGGAACTATCGCAGGATCATAGCTCCAGTGAGATCCCCGAAGAACCTGCCAGGTATTCTCGAACCTGCCCTCCAACGCAACCATGTACCGACGGACGTGCTGGTCCTCCTCGCTGACACGGTGACGTACCACCTCCGCGGTGTCCGGAAGCCTCGGCACCGTCACTGGCCCACGCGACCGCCACCAAACAAGGATCGGGTCAACGACGGGCTGGCTCCTCACCAAGCTACGCCCCCCGGAAGGTAGCGCCTCCCAGTACCACGCTGGCGGAGCCCAGTCCCAGACATGGCCCATCTGGTCAAGCAGGTGTCGTCCGCCCCCGACTCGACGACGAGGATGCGGGATAGGTGTTGGGGATATTACTACTGGGCGTAAACCGGCCCGCCAGGGTCGGGTTAGCTTCATCAACAACTCCAAGGTGTTAAAGCCCAAGAGGCTATTGAAGGCCCAAGACCATTGTCGGTTTATCCATTGTAACCGTACCTTAGATTGTATGTAAACTTGTACTATAAGTTAGGAAGAAGGAAGAGACCGACCCGGTATGAATATGAACCGGAGATCGGGACTCTGGGAACCGACGGGCGTCACCCGTGTATATAAGGGGACGACCCGATAACGGTTCAAGGACAGACAACCACAACTCGAGGCCTAGGAGAAGCGATTTGCTCCCTAGTCATCGAGAACTCATAATCCCATCACAAACTAGACGTAGGCTTTTACCTTCATCGAAGGGGCCGAACTAGTATAACTCCTCGTGTCCTTTGTGTTCGCTTTAACCCCTCCGAGTTAACCCGTTGCGATGGCTCCACGACTAAGTCCTTCAGCTAGGACATCTGCCGTGACAAACCCACGACAGTTGGCGCCCACCGTGGGGCTATCGCACGATGGTTTTGGATTCTCAGAGGGCTGCTTCAAAGAGCTCAAGGGATACGCCGTGGGCCGGATGACCAAGAGTCGTCGCGGCAAGATCTACATCGACGACGCAGGCTGGGGCCCCGAGGCCGGCTCAATCGAGTACGGGTACCGGGTCCCCTTTGGTGGCATACACGTCTTCATTGGCAAGATTGGTGAACCGGGCCCTGAGCTGGACATCTGCACCGACCTCATCGAGACAGCTCAGCGTGTGCGGCCTGCCCGGGTTAGGCCGGCCATGAAGCGTGCCTTCGTGGGGGTTATCCACGGAGGAAGTCATGAAGAGGAATCGGTTTATGACGAAACCGTTGTTTACTCTGGTGATGAATCATCAACCGGGGAAACTGAATCTCTTTATCAAGTGCAAGAGGGTCGGATCGGGGGAGGTTCCGATGGCGATAGTATTCCGGACCTTCCTGATCTGCCAAGCCGTGTCGGTATTTTCATGGCCGGCACCCAAGCAGCTCCTCATTCGTCAGCTACCGCGGCCATAATCTCCGGTTCAACGGCAGCCGGAGCAGGGGGCTCCGTGCGCCCGCCGGCCCACGTGTTGTCCGATCTATTTGATGCGCTAGCGGTTCTTATGGCTGAGATTAACCCGACGGATCGGGATGCTCACAATGCAGAGATCGCAAAGGTGAGGGAACAGATTCAGCAGGCAAAAGCGGATCTAGCAGCTGAGGAAACCAGGATGGCCGCCGAGCGGGCCGCTTTGGATGCCCAGGCTTACAAACTCATGCTGGATCAGAACGCATCGCAAGAAGTGCTGAGAAGGAAATATCGGTCCCGCTTACCACCAGTCTTCGAGGGAAGGGATCTTTTTAATACCCCTGGAGCAGGTACCAGTAACCCGCCAGTGGTAAACCGATCTGCGGTGCCCGGCACTGGAGCGCCGGTTCAGCCCCGTGTGGCAGATCTGCCCCCTCCTAACCCGGAACCACGGGTCGTGAACGTTCCGTCGGATCACTATTCCAATCCCCTGGATAACTTGGTGGCGGCAGCAGCTCGCTTGGAGGCTATTCCAATTGAAGGAGACTCGTTACAGGCGGTAGAGACACGCCGGGTCAAGGAACTTCTTAGAACGGCGCTGGCCCAGCAGGAGACATACTCGTATAGCCGCGAACGAATTCATTCTACTCCGCGTCCAAACCGGAGTTATAGCAGGCATATGGAAGAGCAAGCCGAATCCAGCAATGCGCGGCGTGGAATGCCCCGTGATCATAATCCGGCCCCAGATGCCCAAGAATTGGTGGATCGGGCTCGTGCGCGCAGAGAAGCCGGCTTAGCAGCGCAGCATCAACTTAATCTGCATACGCCGGTTCGTCCTACTACCACGGTTGAACCAGGGCTTACTTCCAGTGCTTTGGGGGTGTCGTGCCTTGTTCCAGCTTTGCGCAATGTGCGCCTTCCCAAGGATTTCAAAGGACCACGCAAGGTGCCGAATTACACGGCGGATCAACCCCCAGAGGCGTGGGTAGAGAGCTATGAGATGGCTATGGAGATGCTTGACGTGGATCAGGATGCTTGTGCGAAATATTTCCCTATGATGCTCGAGGGAACAGCCCGCACTTGGTTAAAGGGCCTGCCACCTAATACCATCGGTTCATGGGCCCAGTTGCGAGCTCGGTTTATCAATAATTTCAAGGACACATGCGAGCAGCCCATGTCAATTGTAGACTTGACCGCCTGCGTCCAGGCGGAAGGAGAATCGACCACTCATTGGGTGCGACGCGTGTCACAAATCTTGCATTCATCGGATCGTATCAATGCAGACACTGCGGTGGTGATGTTGGAAGGAAATTGTCGGTTTGGACCCCTAAAGCTGAAATTGGGACGAATGAAGCGCCACTGCACCGATATGGGAACTCTCATGGCCGCCTTAGTCAAGTATGCTGACTCTGATAGTACCAAGGATCCCGTGTCTGATGATGAAAAGGCAGGGAAGGGAAAAAAGAACGGCAACTTCAAAGGTCAGCAGTACCATTCAGGGAATGGCAGTGGTGGCAAACGCAAGGCAGATGGTGGCACAGATTTTGTGGCCAATACCAACGTACCGAACCGAGGACGACATCGCAGAGGCCGAGGCCGCGGGGGCGGGCCCAGTCCCAACCCGGAGCGTCTGAATATTTTGTTAAACCAACCTTGCCCAAAGCACGGAACAGTAGAGGAGCCAGCGAACCATCTATGGAAAGATTGTTACATCATGCGAGAGTTCAAGAACTCCAACACTTTCCGGTATGATTATAACCCTGGTGGCGGCTCCGGTTCAGGGTCGAACCATGGCGGAGGAAACAACGGTTCAAGTTTCAATGGTGATCCGAACGGGCATGGTGACCCGAGCGGGCATGGTAATTCGAACGGGCAGAACAATCAGCATAACCACAATGGTCAGGGAGGCAACAGGCAGCAGCAGCAGTCGGGTTATCAAAGTCATCCGAAGCAGTTGAATAGTGGCCAATACCATGTGTTTACCACTAGCTTGGACAAACGGGATCAGAAGGTCCGGAAAAGGGCGGTTAACAATGTTGAACCGGCCACGCCTCGGTATCTGCGGTGGTCGGAACAACCAATCACATGGAGTAGGGAGGATCACCCTCCTCTGGTGTATAATCCGGGTCAACTGGCTCTGGTGGTGGCACCTCAGGTTGGAGGTTATAAGCTCACCAAGGTCCTCATGGACTGGGGTAGCAGCATCGATATACTGTATTATGACACTTTTCGTCGTATGGGACTCACGGACAAGGATCTTCGGCCTTCCAATACAGTTTTTCATGGCGTAGTACCAGGCAAATCCGCATATCCTGTGGGCAAGATAGCATTGGAGGTGGTTTTTGGAGATGATCATGATTCCAGATCGGAGACAATAACTCTTGAAGTGGTAAAGATTCAAAGCCCGTACCATGCCTTGTTCGGTCGGCCGGTTTATGCCAAGTTCATGGCACGGCCCTGTTATGTGTATTTACAGCTCAAGATGCCAGGTCACAAAGGAACCATCACGGTTCACGGAAGCCGCAGGATCGCTTTGGAGTGTGAAGAAGGAGACGCAGCTTATGCGGAATCGGTTTGTGCCACCGAGGAACTTAAATATTACAAGGACAATGTTGATCCGACTGATATGACCCCCTTGAAGAAGCCTACTACGGAGCATGATCCAGCTTTAAAATTTACATCGGCGGCAGAGACCAAACTGGTGGAGTTCGTGGCCGGTGATCCGTCCAAGCGGTTCAGCATCAGTGCCAATTTGGATCCGAAATAGGAAAGCGCGCTCATCGAGTTCATCCGTGAGAATCGGGACATCTTTGCATGGAAACCCTCTGACATGCCTGGTGTACCGAGGCAACTCGCTGAGCACACACTTAATGTGGATCCTAAGTATAAACCGGTGAAACAGTACCTCCGTCGGTTCAACGAGGAGAGAAGAAAAGCTATTGGAGAAGAAGTGGCCAGGCTTTTAGCGGCTGGTTTCATCATAGATGTTTTTCATCCCGAGTGGCTTGCTAATCCGGTGCTAGTTCTCAAGAAGAACGGCACTTGGCGCATGTGTGTGGATTACACGGATTTAAATAAAGCTTGCCCTGCAGATCCTTTCGCCCTACCCCGTATTGATCAGATCATTGATGCCACGGCAGGTTGCGAGCGTTTGTGTTTTCTGGATGCTTATTCCGGCTATCATCAGATAAAAATGGCAGTTAAGGACCAGGAGAAGACGGCATTCATTACTCCCTTTGGAGCCTTCTGCTACGTTTCTATGCCTTTTGGTCTCAAGAGTGCCCAAGCGACATATCAACGGTGTGTACAAAACTGCCTCCATAAGCAGATTGGCCGTAACGTGCATGCCTATGTGGATGATATTGTGGTCAAGTCCAGGGAGAAAGAGACTTTGGTGGCTGACTTGAAGGAGACCTTTGATAATCTCAGGACGTATAAGATGATGCTTAATCCGGACAAGTGCGTTTTTGGTGTTCCAGCTGGCAAGTTGTTGGGTTTCCTGGTATCCAACAGAGGGATAGAGGCTAATCCGGATAAAATCACCGCAATTATCTCCCTGGCTAAACCGAAGTGCATCAACGACGTCCAACGCCTGGCAGGCCGGATTGCTGCGCTGAGTCGGTTTATCAGCCGCCTTGGGGAAAAGGCAATTCCTTTGTATCAACTGTTGAAGAAGACGGAACAGTTTGTCTGGAGTTCCGCAGCGGATCAGGCATTGGAGGACCTAAAGCGACAGTTGGCCAATCCGCCCGCGCTCGCCGCTCCCATTGAAAAAGAACCTTTGTTGTTATATGTTGCTGCTAATGCGCGCGCGGTCAGCGTGGCCATTGTGGTGGAAAGGAAGGAGACAGGTAAAGAGTACCCGGTTCAGCGTCCGGTCTATTATATCAGTGAAGTGCTCATCGAGTCCAAACAGCGATACCCGCATTGGCAGAAGCTGGTGTATGGAGTTTTTATGGCAAGTCGAAAGTTGAAGCATTATTTCTTAGGGCACCATATCACGGTGGTCAGTTCTGCTCCTTTGGGGGACATTATCCAAAACCGGGAAGCAACGGGTCGCATTGCCAAGTGGGCTATCGAGCTTAGCCCGCACGGTTTGAAATATGTGCCTCGCACAGCAATCAAGTCTCAGGCGTTGGTGGACTTCATCAATGATTGGACTGAGCTGCAGATCCCGGAAGAAAAGCCGGACAACACGTATTGGACCATTCATTTTGACAGATCACGTCAATTGGAAGGCTCGGGGGCTGGAGTCGTATTAACTTCCCCGCGAGGTGACAAGTTTTGTTATGTTCTCCGATTAATGTTCCCTTGTACTAACAATGCAGCAGAGTACGAGGCCTTGCTTCATGGTCTCCGGATGGCTAAAGAGATGAATTTAAGCCGGGTTAAGTGCTTTGGCGATTCGGATTTGGTAGCGCAACAGGTGTCAGGAACATGGGACTCCAAAGATCCGCTCATGGCGGCTTACCGCCGTGAAGTTGATATGGTTGCAGGTCACTTCAAAGGGTATCATGTGGACCACGTGGACCGACGAAAGAACGAGGCGGCGGACGCTTTAAGCCGACTCGGTTCACAGCGTAAACCGGTGCCGCCTAATGTGTTTCTGGATGTGCTGTATAAGCCATCGGTTCAGCTTCCTGGTGAAGCAGAGTTGGCGGTTCCTGACCCGGAGGCTCAGTTGGTGGCGGCGTTACATGCCATCCCGGATTGGACGCTTCCTTATCTGGCGTACATGAACCGGGGCGAGTTACCAGAGGATGAGACTTTGTCCAGGCAAATTGTGCGGCGGTCCAAGTCCATGATAATTGAGAATGGTGAGTTATATCATCGTAGTGTGACGGGGGTGTTTCAACGGTGTGTATCTTCAGAGGAAGGCCGTGAAATATTACGGGAAATCCACGAAGGAGATTGTGGTCACCACGCCGGTTCAAAGTCGCTTGTGGCAAAAGCGTTTCGTCACGGTTTTTATTGGTTGACAGCTCATGCTGATGCGGAGGATCTGGTTAGACGGTGCGATGGCTGTCAAAGGTTTTCAAGACGCGCTCATGTTCCGGCTCAAGAACTGAGGATGATTCCAATTACTTGGCCGTTTGCAACTTGGGGGTTAGATATGGTCGGGCCTTTCAAAAGGTCTAAAGACAAGAAGACCCACCTATTGGTGGCGGTTGATAAATTTACAAAATGGGTGGAAGCAGAACCAGTGAGCAGGTGTGATGCGGCCACCGCGGTTCAGTTCATCAAAAAAGTGATTTTCCGGTTTGGGTTTCCACATAGCATCATCACAGATAATGGCACCAATTTATCTAAAGGTGTCATGAGGGAGTTCTGCGAACGCGAACACATCCGCCTTGATGTATCGTCAGTGGCGCACCCACAGTCCAATGGACAAGCAGAAAGAGCTAATCAGGAGATCTTGCGAGGTATTAAACCCCGGCTTCTGGTCCCTTTACAGCGAACCCCGGGTTGCTGGGTGGAGGAGTTGCCTTCTGTGTTATGGAGCATCAACACTACTCCAAACCGATCAACAGGTTATACACCGTTCTTCATGGTTTATGGGGCAGAAGCAGTCCTTCCTAGCGATATCCGTCATGATTCACCTCGGGTTGCGGCATATGTTGAAACGGATAATGAGAGTTCTCGACAGGACGCTTTGGACCGGCTTGATGAAGAGCGAGACGTAGCGGCACCTCGCTCGGCGATTTACCAACAAGATCTTCGTTGCTACCACAGTCGCCGGATCAGAACCAGAACCTTTCAAGAGGGGGATTTGGTGCTTCGACTCATTCAAGATCAAACCGAGATGCATAAATTATCCCCGCCTTGGGAAGGGCCTTTCATCGTCAGCAAGAATCTGCATAACGGGTCGTACTACCTGATAGATGTTCGAGAGCATAAGGACTCATGCAAATCAGGGCAGGAGACTGATAGGCCTTGGAATATAGCTCATCTGCGGCCTTATTATGTTTGAGCCATCGGCTCCACTTATGTATATATTTTGACAATGTATATATTATAGTAAACCGGATCCTCAGCTAAAGCGGGGTATCTGATTTTTTCTTTATATTATGTGTGGTTACACGGAGCTGTTCTCAAGTAACGCCCGGTTTACCCCTTTGCGTCTTAATAAGATCGCTTGAAAGCTCCCTGTTCAAACATAGGTCGTATTCGAACCAAAGAGAACATAGCTGAAAGGTCACTTGGGGGCTCGGTCGTGTCCGAACCGATGAAATGCCACTTGGCCGGCGAAAGCCATTAGAATCATTTGGGGACACAGTCACGTCTGAACCGGTCACGCCACTTGGTCGGCCTCCGGGCCTAGAGTCATTTGGGGGCTTTGGTCGAACCTGAACCATCGCAATGCCACTTGGCCGGCGTAACGCCACGCGTCATTTTGGGATCCTGGCTGACCAGCACCATCGCTACGCCTTAGGGGGGCTTGGTTGCGTCTGACCATGGTAATTCCATTTGACCAAGCTTAAAGAGCTATTTTTTGCAGAAAGGTTCACCAGTGAACCTAACGAGTTTTTATTCTTGGTTTTTACTATTTTGTTCTTAATTTGATACTTTGTCATTGTTTTCTTTTGCACTATGGTATTTGTGTCGGTTCAACATAGCCAAATATTGGCGGAACACGACAAGCCTTTTCAAACGTCGAGATCATTGATTCGGTTTGATTTTTTTGTGCTCAAGATTTCTATCTTTTTAACAAGTAACCACAGGTTACTCAATCTCGGTTTACATCGTAAACCAGAATTATATACCCAGGAGATGAGTTCTCCCATGACGGTGTAAAGAGTTATTAACTCCCGCTTCTACATCGGTTTACAACCGTCTATTCTACGCCCATTATACGGCAGGTATTTGTATCATATAAATTGATCATATTGGCAAAGCTTTCTCTGCATAGCTATATATATAGATTCACAAACCGGATGGTGGTATAACCACCCTGGTAGATTTCAATTTTGTGATTGCAGGCTAGATAAATTTGGAGATGCTAATATTTCAAAGAAGGATAAACGTACTGCTGAACAAAAGTGTATCATAAAGCATAAAGTGCGATCTATTCTATTACAAGGCAACATGGTGCCTGAATAAGATGATTGTTCTTCACAAAATCAAAAGGAAGCCGGTTTAGACTGCCTTCGGTTCACGCCTGAGGGCCATCCCGGTTTGACGACTCCGGATCATCCTGTGTCAGCTCAGCGTCCCCTTCCCTAGCCAGCGATTGGAAGTCAACAGTGGTCCAGTCGATTCCCATTAGTGCTTGAAAGACAGCTTCTTCATGAATCAGGGAAGACGGTTCAAGATCAGGAGCATAAGTGTGCTTACGAATTGGAGGGATTAGATTCTCCGCTTCAGGAATTGGCGCGGCTACCCGCTTGTTCTGGTCATCATATTGAGCTTGATAATGGTTTAAGTTTGCTTCCTCTACCAGCTGACAAGCTAAGGGGCGCACTTCTCGGTTTATCCTTCTCAGTTCTGCTTCGTCAAATTCGGAGCCGTCTTCCTTCAGGCTTGGGTAGCCTTGAGCCGCTTCCACAGGGTCAAAATCAGGTACCCATGCCTTGGCCCGGATTAAGGCATTTATGGCCCCGGTTCGGGCAGCAGACTTTTTCAGTTCCCCAATCCGAGCAGGAAGCATCGACAGCCTCTTCAATGTATCTTGGATCAACGTCGGTGCAGGGTTGTTGTGGGAAGCAACGGTGATAATCCGCTGAGCACCTGTATACAATTGTTCAACTAAAGTGTAGACGGCCTTCAGCTTCATACGAACGTCTGATCCCAGATGATGAACACGAGTGCCTACAAAATAATCAGCAATTCATAAACCGAGCTGCAATACAGAAGGCTCAACGGTATTACACAATTCACAGAAGACTTACCAAAGATGGCTGCAGTCATTGCATGAACTTGTCGCTTTACGCTAGCCAGCTCATCTGTTATCGGCTTAAGGGCGGCTTCGGCGTTTTCAATTTTCTTGGTCAAAGCGGTTTTCTCGGTAGCCCAGTCAGCTCGCTCCTTCTTGAAGCCTTCTTTCAGTTGTTCTATGCTGTTTAAAGCGGTGGTCAGCTCCTCTTTAGCTTTGGAATCTTCCAATTGTTGGGACTTCACGTTTTCTTGAAGGTCAGCGATCTGGTTCGCTCGAGCGTTCAGTTCAGCCTGAAAATCAGAACAAGTTCTGCGGTTTAAAACAAAGAAAGTACCAACCACAATACAAGTATTCTGCTCAGTACTTGGGGGCTAATGCCTATTTGATCTTCAGAGTACAATTCATCATCCAAAGTCCCAAGATCAATACAAGTATTTAGCTTGGCACTTGGGGGCTAATGGCTATTTGTTCTTCTAATGGTTGAGCACTATGATCCGAAAAATTATAAGTCTCGGTTCAAATTATGCTAAAATTAAACCGACCCTTGGGGGCTACGGTGGTAAAGAATCAAGCATGAAGACAAAGAAATTACCTCGAATTTATCCTTCATCATTTTCACAAGATTGGCTTCATAATCACGGCTAGTGTAAAGCCGGTTTAAGTAGCCAGAATGAATGTCTTGGGCGCTAAGAGCGGAGTAAGTGGCCAGATCTACATCCCACTTCCCTTTGTTTAAAGCGGACATTTCTTCCTTGGCGGTGTGCTTGGCTAGAGCGACAGGATTGCCCGGTTCAGTATGGCCTTCACCTGTAATTACAACTTCATCATCTTTGGGATCATTAGCTTGAGCCGACCCAGCGGGTTTCTCCAATGATTTCTCAACATTGATGTTTTTATCAGTATGAGTTGTGACAACGAATTGATCCGTAGGCCCGGAGGGGTTAACAAAATCCTCTTCGGGGGCAACCACTTCATCTCGGATGGGAGGATCATCCACCAAGTCTTCAAGGATAGTTGCGTCCACATTTAGGGCAGTATCCGGTTCAGAAGGGGCATTTTCTTCAGCTGTGTTCTCTTGGCGAGCCTTCTTGCTCGGCCTCGGTTTAGCCCTGGAAAGCAGCAACATTGAAATTCAAGTAATGCGGAAGATTGTAACAAGTTTAAATGAAGGTAAACACATACCCAAGCACGGTCTTCAGCGGAGGAAGTTGAGTGCCAGTAGACTCGCCAGAAGATGAGTGTGAAGTGACCTGATAATCAGAATCAGACGGATTAAGCGGTTGACGAAAGCAGCCCGCTTTGGGACGAGTATTGACAGGCAAATTAGAGACCTCTGAGCGACGTTTTCGAACCGGACTATTCGGTAAACCGGTGGAGGTGACTACCTGACCACTGTGTCGGGTTGTGCGTCGTGCTTCATGCTGATGGGTCTTCATAAGAAAATTGGGATCCAAGTAAGCAAGAGGATGAGTAAATTTAACTTTGCGAGTGGTTCGACGGATTTTGGGCGAAGGAGGAAGGCTTGAATCGGAAGAAATGGTAGTTACCTCTACATTATCAGCCTGGCTCGCTTCAGCATCATCCTGACAAGTTGTATCATCAATAAATTGCATAAATAGCAAACCGAGAGAATCAGGTTCAACTTCAGAATTCGGTTTACCCACATCATCATCACCAGGGTCAGAAGAGGCCGTGGTCCTTCTCTTATGAACGGTTTTCTTGACAGCTTTTGTTTTCTGTCGGGTTGGCTTCTCCGGTTTGTCGGCCCTCTCCTGAGGAAGTTTCTTGCTCCAAAACGGATCATCACCCTATACCGACAGAAGCGGAGATCAGTTATGCGTATAAGATAATGATAATTTTAACAAGAAGAAATTTCGGTTTACCGCTGGAGGTTTGTTGATGGCACAGAAAGGAAGTAAGCCGGTTTGAGCACAGACGCGAGTCGGTTCATTCAGAATCTTCTTGACGGTTTCCGTAATTTCATCATCGGTGAGCTGAATGTTGCAATGACGTAACGGATCGTTGACATCGCCTGTGTACTCGCACATCAAACCGGAGCGTCGGCTTAGCGGCAATATACTCCATCCGATCCAACAGCGGGCCAGATCAACTCCGGTTAGACCATTAGCCATAAAAGCTCTAAGCTTGGAGAGTTGGGGAGCATATTTGCTTCTCTCTTTAGCAGTCAATCTCTGAGGAAGAGGGTGAGTATTGCTGAGGCGGTCCGGGCGGAAACCGGGCAGGATGTTCTCATCTTCTGGGGAGGTATCTCTGCAATAAAACCAGGTACTGTTCCATTCCTGGGGGTGACTATGCAGCTTAGAGTGAGGATAAGTGACCTCCTTCCACTTTTGAATCGATACGCCGCCCAGTTCCATATTGGAGCCATCAGTAAACTCGGTACGGCGGTTTAGGTGGAAGCAGTCACGGAATAATTCCACTGTAGGTTCTTCTTGAAAGAAAACTTCGCAAAGTACTTGGAAGTGGCAGATGTTGGTTACAGAGTTAGGACCTATATCTTGTGGATGGAGTTGGAAGTCAGCTAAAACGTCACGGTAAAATTTTGAACCGGGCGGATTGAAGCCGCGGGCTAAGTGATTGGCGAAAACAACAACTTCTCCTTCCTTAGGCGCAGGGGGGCATTCTTTGCCTGGGACTCTCCAGTGAAGAATGTTTTTGTGACTCAAGGCACCGATCGCAACAAGGTTGTTCTGTTGGGTCTCTGTAACCCGGGATGGAGCCCAGCCACATTCATACACCTGCTTGGCCATCTACATAACAGAGATTATTCCGGTTCAACATTAGTGGTGGATACAGATTTCAAAGGTCAGTGTTATCAAGAGTTAAACCGGAGGAAATCATCTGCAAACCGATATCTGTGAGATACGGCCCATCGAGATTTATCAGCGGTTCAACAAGGGGACTAATGGTGTGTACCGATGTGGTGATTGATTCTAAAGTAAAGTTAAACCGCAGAATTTTAAATGATAAAGACAATGGAAAGATGTTATAACAGTTTTCACATTACTTCAGTCTAATTTTGGATCTAGGCGAGGTGATAAAAGAATAAGTAATCATGGTTCAAGGCACTTTGTGTAAAAAGCAGCAAAGTCAGGAGCAGATCAGATCTATGGGCCAGGAATGTACTGAAAGCTGCTACTCGATGGAGCAAAGATCACGGGCCTAGTTCAGATTCAAGACGAGCAAGGAATGCGAAGAACGCGGAGAACACGAAGAACACCACGAGCGCCATGAACATGAAGAAACCCTAAAGGGCAGATCTAAGATTAAGGACGGAGGTATTACCGGAGTTGGAGGTGATGCGGAGGTCCGCCGCGTTTCTCTGGTCTGAACAGGTCGATGCAGCGGCCAGCGTGATGCAGGAGTCGGCGACGGTGGCGGAGCTCCAAGGTAGGCGGCGCAAAGAAGACGAAGAGGGAGGAAAGGAAGAAGAAAGAGAAATAACCCCGCTCCCCTATTTATAAGGCAAGGCGCACGCGTCAGGCGCGCAAATCCAGGAGCCGCAGGTTTCGGAGACAGAGCTGTCGCCTCGATTGTCGCTGGTCTGTTAAATAAAGGAGGCATTAATTCACAAGTGACAGGTGACATCATCCCGGTTTACAAAAAGCAGAGAGCATGACGACATAACGGTTCACTGATTAAGAAAGGAAGCTGAAGATGAAGGTTATCGTTAAGGGTTGACATGAGTTCCTTCAAATCAACCTGGGGCCTAATGTTGGGGATATTACTACTGGGCGTAAACCGGCCCGCCAGGGTCGGGTTAGCTTCATCAACAACTCCAAGGTGTTAAAGCCCAAGAGGCTATTGAAGGCCCAAGACCATTGTCGGTTTATCCATTGTAACCGTACCTTAGATTGTATGTAAACTTGTACTATAAGTTAGGAAGAAGGAAGAGACCGACCCGGTATGAATATGAACCGGAGATCGGGACTCTGGGAACCGACGGGCGTCACCCGTGTATATAAGGGGACGACCCGATAACGGTTCAAGGACAGACAACCACAACTCGAGGCCTAGGAGAAGCGATTTGCTCCCTAGTCATCGAGAACTCATAATCCCATCACAAACTAGACGTAGGCTTTTACCTTCATCGAAGGGGCCGAACTAGTATAACTCCTCGTGTCCTTTGTGTTCGCTTTAACCCCTCCGAGTTAACCCGTTGCGATGGCTCCACGACTAAGTCCTTCAGCTAGGACATCTGCCGTGACAAACCCACGACAATAGGCATCGTCCACGTCGATGCGGGAATAATTGCTTTAACTAAAAAAATAAACTAGTTCTATTAAAAGTTCTAGTTAGTTCAACTATATATGAAGCACTTACTTTAAATAAACTTGCTAAAAATGTAGTTAGTTCAACTATTAAATCAACTAGTTTAACTATAGTTCTAGCTAGTTCAACTATTAAATCAACTTGCTAAAAATGTAGGAACAAAAAAATAAACTAGTTACTATAAATAGATCAATATTAGTAATCACGAGAACTACTTACTATGAATAGTTAAATAAAGTAGTTTATTAAATCAACTAGCTAGTTCAACTATATATGAAGCACTTACTATAAATAAAATAAAATAGTACGACTTACTAAAAATAAACTAGTTTAACTATAGTTCTATTAGTTTTCTAACTAATTATATTAAACACTTTCTCTTCTTATTTTTTCCTTTTTCCTCTATTCTAAATATGAACATATTCATAAATGACATATATCATTCACAATTTTCCTATACATACACAATAAATTGACAAAGAAAATACTATGAACAAAAAAATCATTAATAAATCTAAATTACAACAGAAAAAATCATAAATAAATCTAACACAATATGAAAAAAATCTAATAGAAAAATCTATGAACTACACATCTAAATTACTACACATCTAACAAAAAATCTATGAACTACAAAAAAATCTAACAAAATCTAACTCAATTAACTACTAGTAACATCAATTAACAAAATCTCACGGCGACGGTGTCG
>NC_057797.1:15732106-15732931 GCF_018294505.1 Triticum aestivum
GGGCGGGCGGGAAGAACGAACTGAACCAAAATTTTACGAGTGCTGCTTATATAGGCAGAGAATTGGTCCTGGTTCGTGGCATCAACCGGGACCAATGCCTCCCTTTAGTCTCGGTTGGTGCCACCAACCGGGACCAAAGGCCAGGGAGGCATTGGTCCCGATTGATGCCACGAACCGGGACCAATATCCTGCACCTGCCAAAGCCGCGGTGCGGTGGGATGTTTAGTCCCACCTCGCTAAGTGAGGAGGGACCACACCAGTTTATAAGCGCAGCCTCGCCATCTCCATCGAACTCCTTAGAATTGCAGGCCTATGGGCCTAATCTCGCACCGCTATGCCTGTGGGCCTACTGGGCCTTCTGTGGGCCTGAATCCTGGCCCACGGATGGGCTTCTAGTCGTATTCAGGCCGTGGTGGCCCAGTAGGTGGCATCTTTCTTACCTTTTTTCCTATTTATTTTTTCATTTCTACTTAGAACTAAATACTTATACTTTTTTAGTGATTTCTTTTTTATTTTAGGTCACAAAAATTATAAACTTTCTGTTAGTGATTCTAGTTTTCAAATTAGAATAGTTATAATTTGAATTCTTTGAAATTTGTGTGAATCTCATGTTTGTGATTAACTTTACTAGTGCCATTAGTTTTTCGTTTCTACTTAGAACTAAATACTTATACTTTTTTAGTGATTTCTTTTTTCTTTTAGGTCACAAAAATTATAAACTTTCTGTTAGTGATTCTAGTTTTGAAATTAGAATAGTTATAATTTGAATTCTTTGAAATTTGTGTGAATCTCATGTTTGTGATTAACTTACTAGTGCCATTAGTT
>NC_057797.1:15733748-15766264 GCF_018294505.1 Triticum aestivum
GTGATTAACTTTACTAGTGCCATTATTTTTTCGTTCTACTTAGAACTAAATACTTGTAGTTTTTTAGTGATTTCTTTTTTCTTTTAGGTCACAAAAATTATAAACTTTTTGTTAGTGATTCTAGTTTTGAAATTAGAATAGTTATAATTTGAATTCTTTGAAATTTGTGTGAATCTCATGTTTGTGATTAACTTTACTAGTGCCATTAGTTTTTCGTTTCTACTTGGAACTAAATACTTATAGTTTTTTAGTGATTTCTTTTTTCTTTTAGGTCACAAAAATTATAAACTTTCTGTTAGTGATTCTAGTTTTCAAATTAGAATAGTTATAATTTTAATTCTTTGAAATTTGTGTGAATCTCATGTTTGTGATTAACTTTACTAAAAAAATGAACATAGATGCGCCTATAGAGAAAATTCAACCTAAATTCATAATCAATTTCCATGAATTTCATAGAAATTCATTATGAATTTAAGTCAAATTTGCTGTATAAGGGCATCTATTTTCATTTTGAGAGGAGCTCAACAATGCATAGAGGGACGGGCTTATAAACCAGTGTTGGCGGCCTTCGGTTGGCGAGGTGGGACTAAACTGTGAACCACAACGAGGACCGACCATTTAGTCCCGGTTGGTGGCATGACCCGGGACTAATGGTGGTGGGCCAGGAGCCAGGACCATTGGTCCCGGTTCGTCCCACCAACCGGGACCAAAAGGTCCTGATGAACCGGGACCAATGGCCCAGGTGGCCCGGCCGGCCCCCTGGGCTCACGAACCGGGACCAATGCCCCCATTAGTTCCGGTTCTAGACAGAACTGGGACTAATGGGCTGCCCCGGCCTGGACCATAGCCCCCTTTTCTACTAGTGGGCTTCGCCCCCACCCCTCACTTTCGTTTCTGGATTCGTTCGTCGTCGTCGCCGCTCTGGCGGGCAAAGAATAGTGCTCACCACAAATATAGATTTTTGTTCTCATGAATTTTCTATGCTTGAATTTGTACACATGATTAATAAAGAATAAACCGGCGAAAGTATATAATCCATAGCTTTAACCTAACCAGGCTTAATTCATTATAAGAACAAATGACAACGCTTCACATTTGTTCCACTTAACACACTAATATCACAATACCACATCCATCTTAACAAACTCACTAACACATTGTGAGCTTACAAATGTTCATATCTGCCACTTATTTCTAAATGAGGTTAACGACAACTATCATCTGGCACTTGTTGTGGCAGCTCTTCCTTAACGTGATTGCCACTGGTGTCTCAATCATTAGTCCTTTTCCCGTGAGGAAATCCCCCCAGCCGGCCTCATGGAAAGATATGCGCCCATCTGTTTCGGTCTTGTACTTAACGGTGGTGACAGCCCCCGCTTCAAGGTGTACTCTAGCAGAACCGACCGCAAGGATGTTCAGGTCGGAAACCATCTTCAGGGGTAAATTCTATGATCACTATGATTAGAAGCACAAACATCACGCAATGTTAGACATCTCGCAATGTTAGTGTGACATGAACAAAAAAGAGAGGAAGTAATATGGAACATACCATGACATGTTTGATGATGTTTGTCTTGGTTAAACGGTGCACAAAGGGCGCCCCATGTAGTTCTCAGTTGGTGGTAGGATCGCCAATATATTGTTCTTCTCACCGTGCGTAAGCTTCTCCATTCGTTGAGAAAAAATTGGAGAATTGAATGGAACATCGTCGTAATCATATGACTATTCTCATCTTCCGTGTCATCATCATAGTCATGGATATCCTCATCATCATGGATATCCTCATCATTATGATTATCCTCATCATCATGACTACCCTCCTCTCGTCACCATTGTCATTATCCTCATCATCTTCACCATCCTCATCATCTTGGCTGCAGAAATAGATAATCCTTAACCTGTTGACCCACCCTTCTAATTAAAATGCTATGTACTCTCCCCAGTCAGCTTATTTTTTTTAAATGAACTTCATCCATCCATTGCCACAGATGATGGTTTTATGCGTTCCTTTTTTCAGTTCAGTTTGAAATGACTGCCCCTTATCATCCCTGAAGAGCAAAGTATCACCTACGCACTGTTAAATTTCACCCTTACATTGCATGGGACACATTATGCAACAGTAAAGTAAAATGCGAACCAAATTAGTGGTAATGGCAATAAATGACTGCAAAATGGTTATAATTTTATACTGACGTTCAAGACTATTACCACCGATTTTTGGAACCCCTGGTTCTAAAAGATCCAGAATTCCTTTGTAGTTTCCAAGCTGTCCACACAACTACTTTTGCAGATTTGGCACGTTGGAAGCACCGTGATCCCTATTAATCATATGATGCACTTATTATTATTAACAAACGGTGAAAATGAAATGAAAAATTCGGCATGACCTTTTCTAAGAAATGAACATATTGAGTGCTAAAAATTTGGTGAAACGGTAATTAATTAACTTTTCACCAAAACGTTGGCACTCATTTTTGGATCCCTGAAAATAATGTATAACACGTCCATTAAGCACTCATTTGGATGTACTTGTCATATTTAAGCATATTTTTTCTTAGCAAAATTCCTAACACGAATGTACGCGCGCACATCAAACACGTGCACACAGCCAACATGACATACGTTTTGCTATTCTACTACTTTATTATTGCTTCTAGGGCATATTTCCTTCAGTTTCCCACTTGCACTAGATTCAATAATCTAGATTACATAGTGATGATTCTAAAACCCATAGAGTCCTGGTGCTGATCATGTTTTGCTCATGGAAGAGGCTTAGTCAATGGGTCTGCAACATTCAATCCGTATGTATCTCGCAAATGTCTATGTCTTCCTCCTTGACTTGATCGCGGATGGAGTGGAAGCGTCTGTTGATGTGTTTGGTTCTCTTGTGAAATCTGGATTCCTTCGCTAAGGAAATTGCTCTAGTATTGTCACAAAAGATTTTTATTGGACCCGATGCACTAGGTATTACACCTAGATCAGATATGAAATCCTTCATCCACACTCCTTCATTTGCTGCTTCCGAAGGAGCTATGTACTCCGCTTCACACGTAGATCCTGCCACGAGGCTCTGCTTGGAACTGCACCTACTGACAGCTCCACCATTCAATATAAATACGTATCTGGTTTGTGACTTAGAGTATTCCGGATCAGCGTCAAAGCTTGCATCGACGTAACCATTTACGACAAGCTCTTTGTCACCTCCATAAACCAGAAACATATCCTTAGTCCTTTTCAGGTATTTCTGGATGTTCTTGACCGCTGTCCGGTGATCCACTCCTGGATTACTTTGGTACCTCCCTGCTAAGCTTATAGCAAGGCACACATCTGGTTTGGTACATACCATTGCATACATGATAGAACCTATGGCTGAGGCATAGGGAATGACTTTCATTTTCTCTCTATCTTCTGCAGTGGTCGGGCATTGAGTCTGACTCAACTTCACACATTGTAACACAGGCAAGAACCCTTTCTTTGACTTATCCATTTTGAACTTCTTCAAAGCTTAACAAGGTGTGTGCTTTGTGAAAGTCCAATTAAGCATCTTGATCTATCTCTATAGATCTTGATGCCCAATATATAAGCAGCTTCACCGAGGTCTTTCATTGAAAAATTCTTATTCAAGTATTGTCAGTGTCAAAACCGGCGGATCTCTGGTAGGGGGTCCCGAACTGTGCATCTAGGCAGATGGTAACAGGAGACAAGGGACACGAAGTTTTACCCAGGTTCGGGCCCTCTTGATGGAGGTAAAACCCTACGTCCTGCTTGATTAATATTGATGATATGGGTAGTACAAGAGTAGATCTACCACGAGATCAAGGAGGCTAAACCCTAGAAGCTAGCCTATGGTATGATTGTTGTATGTTGTGTGTTGTCCTACGGACTAAAAGCCCTCTGGTTTATATAGACACCGGAGAGGGTTAGGGTTACACGAAGTCGGTTACGAGGGTAAGAGATCTAAATATCCGCATATCCAAGCTTGCCTTCCCCGCCAAGGAAAGTCCCTTCCGGACACGGGACGGAGTCTTCAATCTTGTATCTTCATAGTCCAGGAGTCCGGCTAAAGGTATAGTCCGGCCATGCGGACACCCCCTAATCCAGGACTCCCTCAAGTATCCTTTTATGTAATCCAGAAATTTTGTATTATTTCCAATCAACAATATGTCATCCACATATAATATTAGAAATGCTATAGAGCTCCCACTCAATTTCTTGTAAATACAGGCTTCTCCAAAAGTCTGTATAAAGCCATATGCTTTGATCACACTATCAAAGCGTATGTTCCAACTCTGAGAGGCTTGCACCAGTCCATAAACGGATCGCTGGAGCTTGCACACTGTGTTAGCACCTTTAGGATCGATAAAACCTTCTGGTTGCGTCATATAAAACTCTTCTTTAAGAAATCCATTACGGAATACAGTTGTGACATCCATTTGCTAAATTTCATAATCGTAAAATGCGGCAATTGCTAACATGATTCGAACAGACTTAAGCATCGATATTGGTGAGAAGGTCTTATCGTAGTCAACTCCTTGAACTTGTCGAAAACCTTTCGCAACAAGTCAAGCTTTGTAGACAGTAACATTACCGTCAGTGACAGTCTTCTTCTAGAAAATACGTTTATTCTCTATGGCTTGCCGATCATCGGGCAAGTCAACCAGAGTCCACACTGTGTTCTCATACATGGATCCCATCTCAGATCTCATGGGCTGAAGCCATTTCGCGGAACCTGGGCTCATCATCGCTTCCTCATAGTTCGTAGGTTCGTCATGGTCTAGTATCATGACTTCCAGAACAGGGTTACCGTACCACTTTGGTGCGGAACGTACTCTGGTTGATCTACGAGGTTCGGTAGCAACTTGATCTGAAGTTTCATGATCATCAGCATTAACTTCCTCACTAATTGGTGTAGGTATCAATGGAACCGATTTATGTGATGAACCACTTTCCGATTCGGGAGAAGGTACAACTACCTCATCAATTTCTACTTTCGTCCCAATCACTTCTTTCGAGAGAAACTCTTTCTCTAGAAAGGATCCATTCTTAGCAACGAATACCTTTCCTTCAGATCTGTGATAGTAGGTGTACCCAACAGTTTCCTTTGGGTATCCTATGAAGTCACATTTCTCCGATTTGGGTTCGAGCTTATCAGGTTGAAGTTTTTTCACATAAGCATTGTAGCCCCAAACTTTAAGAAACGACATCTTTGATTTCTTGCTAAACCACAGTTCATATGGTGTCATCTCAACGGATTTAGATGGTGCCCTATTTAATGTGAATGCAGTTGTGTCTAAAGTATAACCCCAAAACGACAGTGGTAAATCGGTAAGAGTCATCATAGATCGCACCATATCTAATAAAGTACGATTACGATGTTCGGACACACAATTACGCTGTAGTGTTCCAGGTGGCGTGAGTTGCGAAATTATTCCACATTGTTTCAAATGAAGAACAAACTCGTAACTTAAATATTCACCTCCACGATCAGATTGTAGAAACTTTATTTTCTTGGTACGATGATTTTCCACTTCACATTGAAATTCTTTGAACTTTTCAAATGTTTCAGACTTATGTTTCATTAAGTAGATATACCCATATCTGCTCAAATCATCTGTGAAGGTCAGAAAATAACGATACACATCGCGAGCCTCAACACTCATCGGACCGCATACATTAGTATGTATTATTTCCAATAAGTCAGTGGCTCGCTCCATTGTTCCGGAGAACGGAGTCTTAGTCATCTTGCCCATGAGGCATGGTTCGCATGCATCAAGTGATTCCAAAAGCCCATCAACATGGAGTTTCTTCATGCGCTTTACACCAATATGACCTAAATGGCAGTGCCACAAATAGGTTGCACTATTATTATTAACTTTGCATCTTTTGGCTTCAATATTATGAATATGTGTATCACTACGATCGAGATTCAACAAAAATAGACCACTCATCAAGGGTGCATGACCATAAAAGATATTACTCATATAAATAGAACAACCATTATTCTCTAATTTAAATGAATAACCGTCTCGCATCAAACAAATTTCAGATATAATGTTCATCCTCAATGCTGGCACCAAATAACAATTACTTAGGTCTAAAACTAATCCAAAAGGTAGATGTAGAGGTAGCGTGCCGACGATGATCACATTGACCTTGGAATCATTTCTGACACGCATCGTCACCTTGTCCTTAGCGAATCTTCCTTTAATCCGTAGCCCCTGTTTTGAGTTGCAAATATGAGCAACAGAACCAGTATCAAATACCCAGGCGCTACTACAACCATTAGTAAGGTACACATTAATAATATGTATATCAAATATACTTTCACTTTGCCATCCTTCTTATCCGCCAAATACTTGGGAAGTTCCGCTTCAAGTGACCAGTCCCTTTCTAGTAGAAGCACTCAGTTTCAGGCTTAGGTCCAGGCTTGGGCTTCTTCCCGGGAGTAGCAACTTTCTTGCTATTCTTCTTGAAGTTCCCCTTCTTCACTTTGCCCCTTTTCTTGGAACTAGTGGTCTTGTTAACCATCAACACTTGATGCTCCTTCTTGATTTATAGCTACCTCCATAGCCTTTAGCATTGCGAAGAGCTTGGGAATTGTCTTCTCCATCCCTTGCATATTATAGTTCATCACGAAGACTTTTTACCTTGCTGGCAGTGATTGAAGAAGTCTGTCAATGACACTATCATCAGGAAGATTAACTCCCAGCAGAATCCAGTGGTTATGGTACCCAGACATTCTGAGTATGTGTTCACTGACAGAACTGTTTCTCCTCCATCTTGCGGCTGTAGAACTTGTTGGAGACTTCATATCTCTCAACTCGGGTATTTGCTTGAAATATTAACTTCAAGTGCTAGAACATCTCATATGCTCCATGACGTTCAAAACATCTTTGAAGTCCCAATTCTAAGCCGTAAAGCATGGCACACTGAACTATGGAGTAGTCATCAGCTTTAGTCTGTCAGACGTTCATAACGTCCGGAGTTGCTCGTACAGCGGGCCTTGCACGTAGCTCCACGATGTAATTCTTCTATGCAATAATGAGGATAATCCTCAAGTTACGGACTCAGTTTGTGTAGTTGCTACCATCACCTTTCAACATAGCTTTCTCTAGGGATGCATTAAAATTCAATGGAACGGTAGCACGGGCCACTGAAATACAACGACATAGATATGCAAAAACTATCAGGACTAAGTTCATGATAAATTTAAGTTCAATTAATCATGTTACTTAAGAACTCCCAATTAGATAGACATCCCTCTAGTCATCCAAATGATCACGTGATCCATATCAACTTAACCATGTCCGATCATCACGTGAGATGGAGTAGTTTTCAATGCTGAACATCTCTATGTGGATCATATCTACTATATGATTCACGCTCGACCTTTCGGTCTTAGTGTTCCGAGGCCATTTCTGCATATGCTAGGCTCGTCAAGTTTAACCCGAGTAATCTGCACGTGCAAAACTGTCTTGCACGCATTGTATGTGAACGTAGAGCTTATCACACCCGATCATCATGTGGTGTCTCGGCTCAATGAACTGTAGCAACGGTGCATACTTAGGGAGAACACTTATACCTTGAAATTTAGTGAGGGGTCATCTTGAATGCTACATCCGTACTAAGAAAAATAAGATGCATAAAAGATAAACATTACATGCAATCAAAATATGTGACATGATATGGCCATCATCATCTTGTTCCTTTGATTTCCATCTCCAAAGCACCGCCATGATCTCCATCGTCACTGGCTTGACACCTTGATCTCCATCGTAGCGTCATGGTTGTCTCGCCAACTATTGCTTCTACGACTATCGCTACCGCTTAGTGATAAAGTAAAGCAATTACATGGCGATTGCTTTTCATACAATAAAGCGACAACCATAAGGCTCCTGCTAGTTGTCGATAAATTTTAGAAAACATGATCATCTCATATAAAAACTTATATCTCATCATGTCTTGACCATATCATGTCACAACATGCCCTGCAAAACAAGTTAGACGTCCTCTACTTTGTTGTTGCAAGTTTACGTGGCTGCTACGGGCTCCAACAAAAACCGTTCTTACCTACGCATCAAAACCACAACGATTTTTCGTCAAGTGTGCTATTTAACCTTCAATAAGGACCGGCTGTAGTCAAATTTGATTCAACTAAAATTGGACAAACAGACATCCGCCAGCCAGCTTTATGCAAAAAATGTTGCATGTCTGTCAGTGGAACCGGTCTCATGAATGTGTTCATGTAATGTTGGTCCGGGCCGCTTCATCCGAACCGCCGAATCAAAATAAGATGTTGGTGGTAAGAAGTAAGACTATTATCGCCCACAACTCTTTGTGTGCCACAACGCGTTGACCACTCATTGGGGTTCACCTATAAGCCTTTCCCAGTAGTGTTTGTTGGATGTACCAAAACACAATACATACAAAGATGCTCATAAACACGCAAAACACCCACCTTGCACACTTATAATTGTTGGGGAACACAGCATGCAATTTCAAAAGAAATTCCTACGATCTCGCATGATCTATCTAGGAGATGCATAGCAATGAGAGGGGGAGAGTGTGTCCACGTACCCTCGTAGACTGAAAGCGGAAGCGTTATGTTAACGCGGATGACGTAGTCGAACGTCTTCGTGATCCAACCGATCTAGTGCCGAATGTACGGCACCTCCGAGTTCAGCGCACGTTCAGCCCGATGACGTCCCTCGAACTCTTGATCCAGCAGCGGTCGAGGGAGAGTTTCTTCAGCATGACGACGTGGTGACAGTGATGGTGTTGTGATCCATGCAGGGCTTCACCTAAGAACTACGACGCTATGACTGGAGGAGTAAACTGTGGAGGGGGGCACCACACATGGCTAAGAGAACAATTTATGTCCCTTGGGGTGCCCCCTGCCCCCGTATATAAAGGAGGAGGGGAGGAGGCGGCCGGCCATGAGGGGCGCGCCATGGGGGGGAGTCCTACTAGGACTCCACACCTAGTAGGATTCGCCCCCCACCCTTTTTCCTTTCTCATCGGAGGGGAAAAGGAAGGAGAGAGAGGGAGAGGGAAAGAGGGCGCCACCCCTCCCCTATTCCAATTCGGACTCCCATGGGGGAGCGCGGCCACCCCTTGCGTTCTCCCCTCTCTCTCCACTAAGGCCCATGTAGGCCCAATATTTCCCCGAGGGGTTCCGGTAACCCCATCAGTACTCCGAAATATACCCAAACCTTTCCCAAACCATTCTGGTGTCCGAATATCATCGTCCAATATATCAATCTTTTCCTCTCGACCATTTTGAGACTCCTCGTCATGTCTGTGATCTCATCTGGGACTACGAACAAACTTCAGTCACCAAAAACACATACCTCGTAATACAAATCGTCATCGAACGTTAAGCATGCGGACCCTACGGGTTCGAGAACTATGTAGACATGACCGAGACACATCTCCGGTCAATAACCAACAGCAGAACCTGGATGCTCATATTGATTCCTACATATTATACGAAGATCTTTATCGGTCAAACCACAATAACAACATACGTTATTCCCTTTGTCATCGGTATGTTACTTTCCCAAGATTCGATCGTCAGTATCTTCATACCTAGTTCAATCTCGTTACCGGCAAATATCTTTACTCGTCACGTAATGCATCATCCCATAACTAACTCATTAGTCAGATTGCTTGCAAGGCTTATAGTGATGTGCATTACCGAGAGGACCCAGAGATACCTCTCCGACACTCGGAGTGACAAATCCTAATATTGATCTATGCCAACCCAACAAACACCTTCGGAGACACCTGTAGAGCATCTTTATAATCACCCAGTTACGTTGTGACGTTTGATAGCACACAAGGTGTTCCTCCAGTATTCGGGAGTTGCATAATCTCATAGTCAGAGGAATGTGTATAAGTCATGAGAAAGCAATAGCAATAACACTTAACGATCATTATGCTAAGCTAACTTATGGGTCTTGTCCATCACATCGTTCTCTAATGATGTGATCCCGTGCGTCAAATGACCACACATGTCTATGGTCAGGAAACTTAACCATCTTTGATTAACAAGCTAGTCAAGTAGAGGCATACTAGGGACACTCTGTTTTGTCTATGTATTCACACATCTACTAAGTTTTCTGTTAATACAATTCTAGCATGAATAATAAACATTTATCATGATATAAGTAAATATAAAAAAAATTATTATTGCCTCTAGAGCATATTTCCTTCAATAATCATGTCAAATATTTGAGCTGACAGATCTTCAAATTGATGAAGTTGTCACAAATGCCTTATTGTTGGGGGAAAACCATATATAACATTGAAAGAAGAGTGCCAAAAAGAATACCCAACAAATTGCAACCACCCATTTCAAATCTATGACATATATCCTCGAAGTCAAGTTCCACCACAAGGAACCTGGTTATCAACTACTGGGAAAAGCCTATAGTAAACTCAAATTAGTGGCAGGCAAGGGCAGGTACACGCCATTACCACTTTTCCAAAATAGCGGTGAAGGGTAACGGAGCAAACCCGCTCTATCTAAGGACACTCCAATGGCGGGCGTTCGCTGTTACCCATCACAGGTAAGCTCTTCCAAATTAGCCCGCGGGATGGAAAGAGTCATGGCGGCCAGTACGTAAGTGCCCACCACTGGTTGCAACCTTACATTGTTGAGTAGCTTGTTGCAACCTTACCACTTGTCGGTGTCAAAACCGGCGGATCTCGGGTAGGGGGTCCCAAACTGTGCGTCAAGGTCGGATGGTAACATTAGACAAGGGACACTTTATTTTACCCAGGTTCGGGCCCTCTCGATGGAGGTAAAACCCTACTCCTGCTAGATTAATATTGATGATATGGGTAGTACAAGAGTAGATCTACCACGAGATCAAGGAGGCTAAACCCTAGAAGCTAGCCTATGGTATGATTGTGTATGATGATGGTTGTCCTACGGACTACAACCCTCCGGTTTATATAGACACCGGATAGGGTTAGGGTTACACAGAGTCGGTTACATGGGTAGGAGATCTTGAATATCCGCACGCCTAGCTTGCCTTCCACGCCAAGAAAAGATCCTTCCGGACACGGGACGAAGTCTTCAATCTTGTATCTTCATAGTCCTGGAGTCCGGCTGAAGGTATAGTCCGGCTATCCGAACACCCCCTAATCCAGGACTCCCTAGTAGCCCCTGAACAACGCTTCAATGACGACGAGTCCGGCGCGCAAATTATCTTCGGCATTGCAAGGCGGGTTCCTCCTCCAAGTTCTTCAAGAAGATTATAAACACCAAGAATAGTGTCCGACTCTGCAAAACAAGTTTTCCACGTATTGCCATATAGAGAATAATATTAACACAAATCAAATCTGCTGACGTATTCCGCAGTGCGTCATAACACTGCGACCAAGCCTTCTGTATAAATTATTTTCATTGTTCCACCTCGGCGTGTTTAGCGAGGCGGTTTCCTTGGCACGTCTTGTCAAAGCAGAGATCGTGTGCCCCTTTTAACGGGATTCTCATTAATATGGACGTGGGTAACCCAACCGTGCCCGTTAGCACGTCCTGCCTTAACTAAAGGCTAGTCCAAGACGGTTACGGGGAGGGCTCTTGGTATTCCGTCTCTTATAAAGAGACCAAGAACCTGTTCCCCTCTTGTGCTCTCGAAACAAGCTCTCCCGTCGCCTCGAGTTCCAACACCCCAGGCTTCGAAATTCCAGGTGCACCGGACCTTCGAAAATGTCCGGCTCCGACCTCCAAGGCTGATTGTCCGGAGTCAAGCCGGACTCAAGAATTTGCCGAACTGAAGCGACAACTTGATGAGGCAGAAGCCGACATCGTGCTTGTGAACAAGCGGCTTGATGATGCTCAAGGTATTTAAAATTATTGGGCGATTGTTAGTAAGAGGAGCTTTTTGTCAATATCTTACCGTGTGTATGCTTGACGCAGATGGTGCGGCCGCCGTAGAAGGTCTTAGGGCCGAACTCGCCCGAGCAAAGGAACAAGCCAGAAGAAGCGATGCGGCTGCCGTGAAAGCCCGTGAAGAGCTGAAAGCCGAACAGGCTGCCCATTGCCGAAGCAAGGAGGAGATGGCTGATATGGCCGTAAAATTAAAAAGTGCTACTGACCGTTGCAAGCTTCTTGAAGAGGAAGGTCGGGCAAGGAAAACGAGCTTAGAGAAGGCTGTTGCTGACGCCAAGGATGCCCGCTCTGTAATGAGAGCGGCGAGGGAGGAGCTACGTCAAGCCGGACAAATTGCGGATGGAAAGCCCTTCCTCCTGCGGAGAAAATTCTGTGATCCGAAGTTTGCCCCGTTGGACCGAGCGTGGAGTGTAGAGGACACCTATCTGGATTTGGCGGCTAGTGCAGCCGATGCGACCAAATACTTTCAAGATAAGAAGGGTCATGAAGTGGAGAAGCTCTTTTGGTCGCAATTCACCAATCCAGAGCATCCACTGGCAGTGGACGATCGTCTGGCCCAATGGGCCGAACTGAATAGGTTGTCCGGACTCGCCATGAAGTATGCCATGGATCGTCTGTGTCCGGGGAGATCGAAGCCGAAGAGTTATTTCAGCCTGGTGCAACAATTTCTCGACGTGGTGCCATGCATCGATGCTATGAAGAGGTCAGCGTGCACCGAGGGCGCTCGGCTGGCTCTTGCCCGTGTCAAGACATACTGGGCAGATATGGAGCCCACCTTTGTTGTGTCCCATGATTCGGATAAAAGCCGAATACCTTCCGAGCACTATTTTGAGGAAGTCCTCGAAGGCGCTCGCATAATAGAGACGCAGTGCTCGAAGGATGCTATGTTATGACAGCATATGTAATTATAAAACAGTATTTTGATAAGATGTAGTGGTATATTTTAGACTTGTGCCTTCAAGTATTAAGAACACCTCCTGTGCGGCCGTTAAATATATAAATTCTGAAAGATTGCGGTCGTTGGCTTCAGCCCCCACGCACATAGTGCGGGGGTGCGCGCAGAAGACGCATTTTCACACTTAACCCAACGTCTTGGTCCTACAAAGGAGGTGATAGCGCAGCGGGCTAGGCAACCGGACTATAATGCTTTAACACTTTCACTTAGCCATAGGAGCTTGATAGTGGGACTCTTTAGGTAGCCCTTTAGTGGCGACTGCGTTTACCCGAATTCGGGGCGCGTACGTGCCTGACCGGGAAGCGGCCCTTCATTAAAACGGAGGAATTCGACAAATTCCTATAGGTCATCGAGTGGCGACCAGTCTCGCGCTACATCATGACAGTCAGTTTTCGGCTTTCTCTACTGAGGTGCTCGCCCGGCCGAACCGGGGCACAATCGCAGTAGTTCTCCTGGTGCTACCTTAGCCGATAAAGCGGAACATAAGGCAGTCGAACTCAGGAGCCGGGCAACCCAACATTTGACTAAAGACATGATTCGGAGCTGATGCATATAGTGCCAAAACTCGCAACGCCGAACACTCCCTAAGGTGTTCGGTCTTTGTGGGTGCGTGTGAAACAACACCCTTAAAAAAGAAAAAAGCCTCTAGTGTCCAGGTACGAACAAAAATTCTGGCGTGGCCACATGCCAAAACGCCAGCCTCCTCCTTGGTTATAGCAGAAAAAACCAGGGGATGTATATCAGCAAGAGACAGTAAAAAAGGTTTACGCAGGGTCTTAATCTAAAAAGAATCCTTTAGGACGGGTCCCTACTGCACGTCTGCTCCTGTGTCTCCGCTGAGCCGTGTCCTGGATGGGCTCCGCACGACGTTCATCTGTAAAAGAGAGGAACTAAATTGAAAATGGGTCATGCGGAACAAAAAGGATAATAAACAAAATATAAAAGTAAAAAATAGATAAAGTGAAGCTTTACTGTCTCTGCGTACAGCCCCTGGTATGGGGATGTATGGCGTACTAAGCCTATGTTGATAATGGGCTTGTGCCAAACTCATTTAGTCCGGGTCCGTGGCCTTGAATGACTTATATCGAAAGAGTCCTTTGGCTGGCGAGGCCACTTTATTGTGCGGCTGTTTAAGCGGCCGCGCAGTCCTCCGTTAGGAGGAGACGTATTTTAGTGCGCTCCCTTTAAAGAGATGATGCCTCGAGGACCGGGCATCTTTAGCGTTAGGGATGCATAATGCGGTATTGTGTTAAAGCGAGCGAAAGCTCCGCGTCCCATTAGTGCTTGATAGCGGCTTGAAAACGGGACTACATGGAAGGTCAGCTTTTCGCGACGAAAGTTATTGGCGGAGCCTAATATGACTATAAGCCGGAGAAAGCCCATGCAATGGGTGTCCGGGCCTGGTGCTACCCCTTGAAAGGAGGTTTTGCTGTGACGGATTCTTGCTGGGTTTATGCCCATGCGGTGGATTGTATCCTGATATATCAGGTTTAGTCCACTGCCGCCGTCCATAAGAACATTGGTAAACTGGAATCCGTCGATTATTGGATCAAGTATCAGGGCAGTCCGGCCTGTGTTTTTGATATTTATAGAATAATCTAGCTGATAAAAAATGATTGGCTTTAGTGACCAGTGGCGGGACTCTTGAGGGATAGGTTTGAATGTGCGGACCTTTATGGGTGCCACACGTTTTGTTACGTGAAGTGAGTTCACTGTTTTGACTTCTTGCGGGAAGTTCTTTTGTTTCCTAGTGTTCTGCCTTTGGGGTTCGTCCTCTTCTTCACTTGGTGTATCGAGCCCCTTGTGTTCGGCGTTAAGCTTTCCGGATTGTTTAAAAACCCAACAGTCTTTGTGGGTGTGATTGGCAGGCTTCTCAGGAGTACTGTGTATACATATTCTGTCCAGGATTCTGCTTAAGCTGGACGGATCATCCCTATTATCTTGAAGGGGTGGTTTTGTCTGATTTTGCCGTGAGCTTTTGAATCCGGCATTGACTACCGTGATCTTCGGAATTTTTCCTTTGATTCGGCGGCGGTCCTTATTTTGCCGCGGTTTTCCGTTTCCATCCCTGATGTCAGGACCCCGATCCTAAGTCACATCGATCCAACATGTAACACATCATATCACTTTGCGGCCTCACGCACGGTACTCCCACGGGAGCCACCTTACCTGGCCCGGGACCGTTTGCGTCTTTTGGCTCACGTATATGATAGTGTCGCTAGCATCCATATGAAAGAGAACCCGGGCCGACATGGCTAGTCGTGAACCCAAGGCGGCACTAACCCATGAGGACATGCATACATGAATCACATCGAGCATGTCGGTCATCAACGGATTTATTCGGGCTGTAGCACTGGGCTAACAGGACTCCGGTAATCCGGGCTGTAGCAGGCTAGGCAGGACTCCGAATAACACGCGCGACATTTCCCCGAAGGGACAGACATAGGAACGACGTGAAACACATGCCGGCCAGTCAAGTGTCCAAGCAGTAGTGCTGGGCTAGCAGGACTCCGGTGAACCGGGCTGTAGCGGACTACTATCGCTCAGAAGCACAAGACCTACATTTCCCCATATGAAAGGCTGCCAAGGATAAACAACTAGATTGTCAGATCCCACTCATACCTAGCATTTCAATCATACACACAATATGCCCGATATGAGTAAATACAACATGGCATCACAACAAAACTCTACAACTCAAGTACTTTATCTAGAAGGCTCCGAGGAGCCATACATATCATCCATACAGGTAGGGGTCACATGACCCAACACTCAAGTCATACAAACATACAAGCACATGCGGAAGCAAAGTAGTCTAAGTACAGACCCTAGAAAGAAAGAAGGCTTGACGAAGCCTGTCTATCTACATCGACCCTTCACAAGTCTTGGATCACCACCTGGGTGATAAGTCACTCGTCAATGTCGAGGTCTACATAGAACCCATCAGAGGGGTTGGTGTAGTCGTCTGAAAAACATGATTAAAGCAACATGAGTACGAAGGTACTCAGCAAGTCTTACAACAGGAACCTATCATACATGCACATTCTCAAGAAGGTAGTGGGGTTATTGCAGCAAGCCAGCTTTGACTCTAGGCTAAGCTATCCTACGATAGACACCACTTGTAAATCATTTGTCGCACACGGGTCCACTATCACCATCACAATACTCCACCGTGGATCCTCTCTCGCCATCCTACGAGAGGGCCATCCGCGGTACTCACACTTATCTTGAGGATTTTAGTAGTATCCATTTAACTTGTCTATGAACTGATATAGGCGACCCAGAAGTCCATTACCGCGGACACGGCTATTCGAATAGATGACGTTAACCCTGTAGGGGTGTACTTCTTCACACACGCTCTCACCACTTAACGCCGTTTACACGACATGTACTCGGCAACCTTCAGGCAGAAGCCCAGCGAGGGTGTCGGCCACGGCCTACCTAAACACTCAAGTCTCTAGTCCAGGTTTATCACCTATTCGGCTTCCATCCGCAGGGAGTCCGGCCGAGGTTTCCACTAGCGGCCCCGAACGATGTGAACAGGGTTCCGAGACACCAAACGGGCGCCCGGTTGACCCGGCCACGTGCCTACCGCAACACAGCCCACCCCGATGGTCAGCACCCCGTGCGGCCCCCAGCATACTACAAACACCAGAAACTACTTTGCAACTCCTGGACAGAGGACAAGCATGATCAAGAAGCCGAGAGAGTCAATTAAGGATCCCAATGTGTGGTAGTAACTGTATCATGGATCACAAACACAGAACTCAGTACCTAAGGACGGCCTCAATGAAACAACCCACCATGTACTCCTACATGGCCTTTCATCAATTCCTTTACCAAAACGTATTCAACACTTCCACACCTTCGACAACGATACAACCTTTCACTCCGGATCATCATCCCGATGAGCCAGACCTGACACAACTCTAAGCATAGCAAGCATAGCATGGTAGGAACACACACACATGTATTGGCTCAATCAACTCCTACACATGCTAGTGGGTTTCATCTAGTTACTGTGGCAATGACAGGTCATGCAAAGGAAGTGGGTTCAACTACCGCAACACACATCAGTTTGAAACGCGTTGTCTTAATGCAGTAAACAAGGGCAGAAGCGAGAACATGGGTTTGTATCGGAATGATCAACGGGTTGCTTGCCTGATGGAGTGGTTGTGGGATACTGCCCTTCAGTTGGATACTCGGAGTTATCCTCGGAGGCAGGACCTACCACGATGAACACATTCGGAACACAATCAATACATGGCGATATGCAGCAATATGATGCATGCTATGACATGGCAATATGAATGTGTCCTGACCTAATGCAAGTTAAATCAGAAGGGTATGAACCCATTTGAACCAAAGATTCAAATGGTAGTCCATTTATTAAGTTCAAATAGTGCATCATCTTGAAATGCCTAAACAGTGGCCTTAACTTGTTCTGACATGCATGAAACCAGTTCCATTGGTTAGATTGGATTTTTCTGATCAATTTTCATGTATAGAACTTTGCATTTGGAGTTACAGATAATTTTCTATGAATTTTTGAAGTTTGAACTAATTTCTGGAATTTCCTGAGCAAAAATAAATACAGCAAATTAGTTATTGCGTCAGCATGAGGTCATGCCAACCTCAGCAAGTCAACAGACCGGTCCAGGTCAAACCTGACGCGTGGGTCCCGCGTGTCAGGGTCATTAACTTAAACAGATTAGATTATTTCTAATCCTGGATTAATTAGCAGGCGGGGCCCACATGTCATAGACCCAAGGGAGTCAACAGGGGCCCACTAGTCAACGGTTAGGGTTAACTCGCCGGCGTCTAGCCGCCGGCGAGGCCAGACGCGGCGGAGCAAAGTGCTTTTGCACGTTTTGGCCACCAAATGAGGCGCGGAGGCCATCTACGTGTAGCTGAGATCATCCCGCGGCGTTCGGTGGCGGTAGCTGGGCTCAGGGTGGCCGGAAACGTCGCCGGCGACGACTTTGGCGGTCGCCGGAGTCGGGTGGAAGTGAGCCCGAGGCTACGGGGCACGGCGAGGTGCGTGGAGTGAGGCGTTGGCCTCCTGGTGATGCAGTGAAATTAGTGGACACGGTGGCGTGGCCGGAGTTAGGCCGGGAACACGTCGGCGACGAGCTCCGCGGCGGTGCGTGCGGGCGAGCTTCGTGTGCTCGCTATGGTGCACGAGGAGGAGAACGGAGAGGATGGGGAGGTAGCCAAGCTCACAGTGGTCTTGTAGAGCCAGGCAGCGCGGTCGGAGACGAGCTGGTGCGGCGGCGACGGCAAAAGGGATCTCCGGCTGTGGCGGAGTCGGGCGAGGTCGGTGCAGTGGCTTCAGGGCAAGCGAGCGCTCGGGGCTCGGCCTGCTCGACGGAGTCAACGACGGCGAAGCTCTTGGGCAAGGTCTCGTGGCGCGGGGACGACGGTGGCTATGGCTACGACGGCGGTGCGGCGACGGATGCTGCGGCCATGGCGATGGGGAGCGAGGGAGAGAGACAGGGGAGGAGTGGACGTGTCCACTGGGTCAGGGGCACGGCGTGGAGGACGTCCAGCACGTCGGGCGGCGAAGCGGCGAGCAGGTGACGCCGTGGCGAGCTCGCGCTCGTCGGCGTCACCACCCTGCCTGCCTGGCGGGGACGAAGCAGCTGGCTGGCTCGGGCCAGCACAGTGCTGGGCCGCCAGGTGGGCCGGCTGGTGGTTCTGGCCAGGTGAGTTCTTTTCTGGTTTTTATTTCCTTTTCTATTTCTTTTGCAACTTTGTGGTATTATTTAAAATACTTAGTCATGTCCAAAAATCACCAAACTTCTACTGGACCTTGATTAGAATATTTCCAATCAGGAACATTTTGGTTTGGAGATATTTGAGCATTTGAAATATTTTATAAATTTTAAATGCCCAAATTCAAATACTTATGCATTAATCCAATGACCTTCTGTTGACCTAGAAAAGGTGCACTATTTTTGCCAGGGGTTTTAATCCAAGACAAAGAGGGTGAACATTTTAGAAGGGCATTTCAGGTTCATTGAAAAAGATTTTAGTAAACCCTAGTTGATTCAGAAGGGGTGCTGGGGGTTCTGCCTTCCCCATTTCAAATTCCTGTCAAAAGTAAACATGATGCACACTCTAATGCATGAGCTAACTAGGATGTGACAACTCACCCCCACTCAAAAGAATCTCGTCCCGAGATTTAGGTTCCTCCGGAAAGAAGGCGGGGTACTCAAGTCGAAGACGGTCCTCCCTTTCCCATGTAGCCTCTTGCTCGGAATGGTGTGACCATTGAACCTTGAGAAACTTGATATTGTGGCGTCGAGTGGTACGCTCGGCTTGATCAAGGATACGAACAGGATATTCTCGATAAGTGAGGTTATCTTGGAGACCAAGCGTTTCGTGGTCCACTCCGCGGATAGGATCCGAGAAGCAACGCCTGAGTTGAGAGACGTGGAAGACGTCGTGAACTCTGGAGAGATGCGGAGGTAGTTCCAATTGGTAGGCAACTTCTCCTCGTTTGGCAAGAATGCGAAAGGGTCCAATGTAACGAGGAGCCAATTTGCCTTTGATACCGAATCGATGGGTTCCCTTTACAGGTGTAACCCGAAGATAAGCCATCTCGCCGACTTCATAAGCCATGGGCTTATGCTTGCGGTCATACTGACTCTTTTGACAAGATTGGGCGGTTTTCAATTTCTCACGAATAATGCGAACCTGCTCTTCTGCATCCTGGATCATGTCCGGACCAAAGAGTTGTCTCTCGCCAGTTTCTGACCAGTTAAGAGGCGTTCGACATTTTCGTCCATAAAGAACTTCGAAAGGAGCTTTGCCCAAGCTAGCTTGATAACTGTTGTTATAGGTGAACTCGGCGAATGGTAGGCACTTCTCCCAGTCCATACCGAAAGAAATGACAGAAGCTCGGAGCATATCCTCCGGAATTTGATTGACTCGTTCTACTTGACCACTTGATTGAGGATGGAAGGCGGTGCTAAAGGAGAGACGAGTCCCCATAGCATTTTGGAAACTTTCCCAAAATCGAGAGGTGAAAAGAGTTCCACGGTCCGAATTAATTTCCAATGGAACACCATGGAGAGACACTATTCGAGAGATGTATAGATCAGCTAGCTGGCTAGCGGTTATACTCTCGCAAACAGGTAAGAAGTGGGCTACTTTGGAAAGACGATCGACAACAACGAAGATAGCATTATTCCCTCTTTTGGTTCTGGGAAACCCGGTAATGAAATCCATACCGATTTTATCCCATTTCCATTCAGGAATCTCCAATGGTTGAAGGGTGCCAGCAGGCCGTTGATGCTCTGCTTTGACACGACGACAGACGTCGCAATTTGCAATGTATTGAGCGATTTCTCTCTTCATCCTAGTCCACCAAAACCTCTGGCGTAGGTCTTGATACATTTTGGTACTACCGGGATGAATGGTGAGAGGGGATTCATGAGCTTCCTTAAGGATCAATTGACCTAAATGTTGTTTCTTGGGAACCACCAAGCGGTTCTCGAAGAAGACAACACCTCGTTCGTCCATGGAAAAACATTTAGCAACTCCGCTAGCGATGTTTTCCTTAATCCGAGATATCCCTCTATCATACCGCTGAGCGGTAATGATTTGATCCGTAAGGTTGGGTTTCGCCACCAGGGTGGAAAGGAATCCTCGAGGAATAATGTGAAGATTAAGCTTACGAAATTCCTCGTGGAGAAGTGGTTGACCTTGTTGTAACATCAGATTGTTGCAATAATACTTACGACTTAGTGCATCAGCCATGACATTGGCTTTGCCTGGGGTGTAAGTTATTCCTAAGTCGTAATCCGAGATCAACTCGACCCAACGTCTTTGCCTGAGATTCAAATCCGGTTGGGTGAAGATATATTTCAAACTTTGGTGATCAGTGTAGATTTCGCAACGATTACCCAGAAGGTAATGTCGCTAGGTTTTGAGTGCAAGGACTACTGCTGCAAGCTCTAGATCATGTGTGGGGTAATTATCCTCATGTGGACGCAACTGTCGAGATGCGTAGGCAATCACATGACGATCTTGCATGAGTATGCAACCTAGTCCTTGTCGCGAGGCGTCGCAATAGATAACAAAGTCCTTAGAGAAATCCGGTGGTACCAGCACGGGAGCAGATGTCAGGCGTATTTTCAGTTCCTGAAAGCTGAACTCGCACTGTGGGGTCCACTCGAACTTTTTATCTTTCTTGAGGAGTTCAGTTAGAGGCTTAGCAACTTTAGAGAAATTCTCGACGAAGCGGCAGCAATAGCTCGCTAGACCAAGAAAACTCCGAACTTGCTTGACCGTTTCAGGTGGAGTCCAGTCAAGGATGGCTTGAACTCGCTCGGGATTGACAGCAATGCCCTTACCAGAGATTACATGGCCCAGATAGGTCACTTCTAGCAACCAGAATTCACACTTGGAGAATTTGGCATAAAGGCGATGCTCTCGAAGTTTCGTCAATACTAGCCTTAGATGTTCGGCATGTTCTTCCTCATTCTTGGAGTAGATGAGTATATCATCGAGGTAAACCACGACGAATTTATCCAAGTACTCCATGAAGATCGAGTTCATTAACCGAGAGAAGGTGGCTGGAGCATTGGTTAAACCGAAGGACATGACGGTCTACTCGTATTGGCCGTAACGAGTAACGAAGGCCGTTTTGGGAATGTCCCCGTTCTTGATTTTGATTTGATGGTAGCCCAACCTCAAATCCATCTTGGAAAAGACTGAGGATCCAGCGAGCTGGTCATACAGATCGTTGATCCTGGGGAGCGGATACTTGTTCTTGATAGTGACCAAATTGACAGGTCGATAATCCACAACCATCCGATCCGTTCCATCCCTCTTCTTGACGAAGAGGACGGGGCAAGCCCATGGAGAAGAACTAGGACGGATGAAACCCTTTTGCAAGGACTCATCGAGTTGTTTCTTAAGCTCGGCTAGTTCTAGGGGTGCCATCTTATAAGGTCTTCTAGAGATTGGGACAGTTCCTGGAACAAGATCTATCACGAACTCGACATCTCTGTCAGGTGGAACACCTGGCAGTTCCTCTGGAAAGACATCCGGGAAGTCACAGACTACCGGAATATCTTTGAGGTCTGGAAGGGGGTTGGCATTTAGTGAATAAAGCTGACACTCCGACACTCGGGTTAGAACATTGACTGTCTTGCCCGATGGATGGGTAAGTTGAACAGTTCTAGTTGAACAATCAATCTTGGCGTAATGAGCTGACATCCAGTCCATACCCAAGATGATGTTTATGTCCGAAGACTTGAGAGCTATTAGTGACGCGAGAAAGACTAAACTGTAGACAAGAATTTCATTTCCATGGCTGATTCTAGAGGTTTGCCACTTAGAACCAGGAGTTTGAATTACCATGGAGGTGGGCATGTCACAAAAGGTGGTGTTGTGCAAACGAGCATAGCTCTCAAAAAATAAATGAATGAGATGCTCCAGTATCAAAGAGAACAGTTGCCGGATGGCAATTTACAAGGAGCGTACCGAGAACGACGTTGGGGTCCTCTTGAGTCTCTTCAGCTGAGACGTAGTTGACATGGCCACGAGCAGTGGTGGCTGGCTTGGCGATGAGCACTTTTGCTGTTGACTTGCCACGTCCAACAGACTTTCCGAACTGGTTGGGGTTGTTCTGGGGACACTCACGGATGTAGTGGCCCGGCTCACCACACTTGAAGCAGGTTATCATATTGGGGCGTGGAGCAGTATTGGCAGTGGGGCCACCAAAAGTCTTGGGCGGCACATACGGCTGATTGGGGCGAGGTGCCTCAAAGGATGGCCTCGGGATATACCTAGATGGTATAGCAGTGTTTGGGATCCAGACCCGGCGCTTCTGTGATCCAGAACCGGATGAAGATCCATAGTCACGGGAGTGCTTGCGTGAAGCTTCGAAATCATTCTGTCCTGTCTCGGCACTGATGGCCTTGTTGACTAGCCTCGGAAAAGAAGTGCAATCGTGCAGACGAAGATCGCGGCGGAGCTCAGGGCTAAGTCCCTTGCGGAACCTTGCCTGCTTTTTGGCGTCGGTAGATACCTCTTCGGGAGCATATCGTGCAAGCCTTCCAAATTCGCGACTGTATGCATCCACAGTCAGCTTCCCCTGGGTGAAGTTACAGAACTCCTCCCTTTTGCGATCCATGAGACCTTCCGGGATATGGTGCTCATGGAAAGCAGTACTGAAGTCAGCCCAAGTAGTGAGTTGGCCGACCGGACGCATAGCTTCATAATTCTCCCACCAAAGGCTGGAAGGACCTTCGAGGTGATAGGCAGCAAAGGTGACCTTATCATCTTCAGCTACGTTGGCAGAACGTAGCTTGTGAGCGATGCTGCGGAGCCAGTCATCCGCATCGAGTGGTTCGATGGAATGGTTGAACTTTGGCGGGTACAGCTTGACAAAGTCATTGATGGACACTGGATTGATTCTTTGCTGGCGTGCAGTGTTCTGTTCAATCGGCTCTAACAGGCGGTTGGTGTCGCGCCTGTTGCGCTCTGCCTCCAGCATCACTTCGGCTAGAGAAGGTGGTTGAGGCAGAATTTCCTCTCTAGCAGCACTAGCTTCTCCCTGCTCCAGAGCAGCAGGGTTGTTGCGAGTGTTGACCATCCTAGGAAAGCAAAACAACGATTTAGACAAGGATGGCAGAATCTGGCCAAGGAAGTGCGGAATGTAATGGATAACAAGGAATGCAGAGATGTCCATCCGTATGACATGGTAATATAAAGCTGCCATATATTAACCAACAGTCATACACACCATACATAGCTTAGTACAAGCCGGCTGAAGTACCACTATGATGAAAGACGTTACATCTCATCGGTAGCATTCCAAGCTCCTATACATTATTTAACCACACCTCCGGCATCGATACACACTAAGTCATATTCCACGGGTCACGCAGGACGGTGGACATACAACTGTTACAATACGGGCGAGACTACTACTAGCTCAGACGGCTCCGTAGAAGTCCTCATAGAAGTCACCACCCAGACCTGGAAGTGGAACATGGTCTTCTGGAAACAGACGGTCATGCGGTGCTTGTGGACCATAGGGACTTGGGTGCGGCCTTGGTCCAACAGACGGCGGCAGACGAGGTCCACGAGGAGGGGTGATACCTCCCACCTCACGCCATTCCATGAAATCTGGCAGACTAGCCCGTACGGGGTACAAGTCCCTCGTGTCCATGTATCCGGCTTGCACCGCGGGTGCAAACCTTGTCAAAGTGGCCCAATGATCAGCACGAGCATTAAAAAGCTCCATACGCAAGGCCCGGTTTTCACGGTCCTTGTCTTCCAACATCTCAGCAGTGGTGCAAAGGAGTGAGTTCTCATGGGATGCATCACTGTACATAGCCTGGAGGTAACCATGCGCTCCAGGAAAAGACGCTGGCATGTAGCGAAAATCAGTGTTGCTCAGCAAAGCAGTTCTGGCTCGAATAATGGTCATCATCGAGTAGGCTGCATCTTGAACGGACATCCCAATAGTGATCCCGAGACCATAAGAACAGTGGAGTGGTTCCGTGGCTCCGGGATATGCTGGATATATCCTGACCGTGCACAGATACTGGCTCTGGTTGAAATCTCTAAACTGCTCTTCGACGGTGTATTCAGGGTACCAACGGTAGCCTGTTTCCACCATCACTCGAACCAACATGGCGGTATGACCACATATGCCAATGCAACGGGTCAGTCGAACCACTTGGTTCTGGGGACGGGTAGCCATCTGAAAGCACAAAATAGTGCAAGGCATTAGATTTCCTGGAAGAAATTGGACAGCATAACGGCTGTAAATGCTCAGAAAAAGACTTGAGTCATTCACAACAGTTTGCATAATCACTCAACATCATCATATCAAGGTTGTGGTTCAAATGGCAACTTACTAAACTTTAGTAGAACTGAACTGGGTTGTATCCAACAATCCTATAAGTTACTACGGATTTAGTAACACGTGAACCTGATAGAGAGAAGAGAGCCTAGTCCTTAACCCACGTAGAATGAGAAGAGAATGACTCAGAATAGAGGGCATAAGGTAAGGAGTAAAAGAGCCTTACGTTCCCTCCCACAATCAATTCCCCTATATATAACTAAAGCATTTCTAGACCCGACATCGACCAGTTTGGCTTAGCGAACCTACAGGCAGTCCGGCTCTGATGCCAACGTTGTCAGGACCCCGATCCTAAGTCACATTGATCCAGCATGTAACACATCATATCACTTTGCAGCCTCACGCACGGTACTCCCACGGGAGCCACCTTACCTGGCCCGGGACCGTTTGCGTCTTTTGGCTCACGTATATGATAGTGTCGCTAGCATCCATATGACAGAGAACCCGGGCCGACATGGCTAGTCGTGAACCCAAAGCGGCGCTAGCCTATGAGGACAGGCATACATGAATCACATCGAGCATGTCGGTCATCAACGGATTTATTCGGGCTGTAGCACTGGGCTAACAGGACTCCGGTAATCCGGGCTGTAGCAGGCTAGGCAGGACTCCGAATAACACGCGCGACATTTCCCCCAAGGGACAGACATAGGAACGACGTGAAACACATGCCGGCCAGTCAAGTGTCCAAGCAGTAGTGCTGGGCTAGCAGGACTCCGGTGAACCGGGCTGTAGCGGACTACTATCGCTCAGAAGCACAAGACCTACATTTCCCCATATGAAAGGCTGCCAAGGATAAACAACTAGATTGTCGGATCCCACTCATACCAAGCATTTCAATCATACACACAATATGCCCGATATGAGTAAATACAACATGGCATCACAACAAAACTCTACAACTCAAGTACTTTATTTAGAAGGCTCCGAGGAGCCATTCATATCATCCATACAGGTAGGGGTCACATGACCCAAGACTCAAGTCATACAAACATACAAGCACATGCGGAAGCAAAGTAGTCTGAGTACAGACCCTAGAAAGAAAGAAGGCTTGACGAAGCCTCTCTATCTACATCGACCCTTCACAAGTCTTAGATCACCACCTGGGTGATAAGTCACTCGTCAACGTCGAGGTCTACATAGAACCCATCAGAGGGGTTGGTGTAGTCGTCTGAAAAACATGATTAAAGCAACATGAGTACGAAGGTACACAGCAAGTCTTACAACAGGAACCTATCATACATGCACATTCTCAAGAAGGTAGTGGGGTTATTGCAGCAAGCCAGCTTTGACTCTTGGCTAAGCTATCCTACGATAGACACCACTTGTAAATCATTTGTCGCACACGAGTCCACTATCACCATCACAATACTCCACCGTGGATCCTCTCTCACCATCCTACGAGAGGGCCATCCGCGGTACTCACACTTATCTTGAGGATTTTAGTAGTATCCATTTAACTTGTCTATGAACTGATATAGGCGACCCAGAAGTCCATTACCGCGGACACGGCTATTCGAATAGATGATGTTAACCCTGCAGGGGTGTACTTCTTCACACACGCTCTCACCACTTACCGCCGTTTACACAACATGTACTCGGCAACCTTCAAGCGGAAGCCCAGCGAGGGTGTCGGCCACGGCCTACCTAAACACTCAAGTCTCTAGTCCAGGTTTATCGCCTATTCGGCTTCCATCCGCAGGGTGTCCGGCCGAGGTTTCCACTAGCGGCCCCGAACGATGTGAACAGGGTTCCGAGACACCAAACGGGTGCCCGGTTGACCCGGCCACGTGCCTACCGCAACACAGCCCACCCCGATGGTCAGCACCGCGTGCGGCCCCCAGCATACTACAAACACCAGAAACTACTTTGCAACTCCTGGACAGAGGACAAGCGTGATCAAGAAGCCGAGAGAGTCAATTAAGGATCCCAATGTGTGGTAGTAACTGTATCATGGATCACAAACACAGAACTCAGTACCTAAGGACGGCCTCAATGAAACAACCCACCATGTACTCCTACATGGCCTTTCATCAATTCCTTTACCAAAACGTATTCAACACTTCCACACCTTCGACAACGATACAACCTTTCACTCCGGATCATCATCCCGATGAGCCAGACCTTACACAACTCTAAGCATAACAAGCATAGCATGGTAGGAACATACACACATGTATTGGCTCAATCAACTCCTACACATGCTAGTGGGTTTCATCTAGTTACTGTGGCAATGACAGGTCATGCAAAGGAAGTGGGTTTAACTACCGCAACACACAGCAGTTTGAAATGCGTTGTCTTAATGCAGTAAACAAGGGCAGAAGCGAGAACATGGGTTTGTATCGGAATGATCAACGGGTTGCTTGCCTGATGGAGTGGTCGTGGGATACTGCCCTTCAGTCGGATACTCGGAGTTATCCTCGGAGGCAGGACCTACCACGATGAACACATTCGGAACACAATCAATACATGGCGATATGCAGCAATATGATGCATGCTATGACATGGCAATATGAATGTGTCCTGACCTAATGCAAGTTAAATCAGAAGGGTATGAACCCATTTGAACAAAAGATTCAAATGGTAGTCCATTTATTAAGTTCAAATAGTGCATCATCTTGAAATGCCTAAACAGTGGCCTTAACTTGTTCTGACATGCATGAAACCAGTTCCATTGGTTAGATTGGATTTTTCTGATCAATTTTAATGTATAGAACTTTGCATTTGGAGTTACAGATAATTTTCTATGAATTTTTGAAGTTTGAACTAATTTCTGGAATTTCCTGAGCAAAAATAAATACAGCAAATTAGTTATTGCGTCAGCATGAGGTCATGCTGACCTCAGCAAGTCAACCAACCGGTCCAGGTCAAACCTGACGCGTGGGTCCCGCGTATCAGGGTCATTAACTTAAACAGATTAGATTATTTCTAATCCTGGATTAATTAGCAGGCGGGGCCCACATGTCATAGACCTAGGGGAGTCAACAGGGGCCCACTAGTCAACGGTTAGGGTCAACTCGCCGGCGTCTAGCCGCCGGCGAGCCAGACGCGGCGGAGCAAAGTGCTTTTGCACGTTTTGGCCACCAAATGAGGCGCGGAGGCCATCTACGTGTAGCTGAGATCATCCCGCGGCGTTCGGTGGCGGTAGCTGGGCTCAAGGTGGCCGGAAACGTCGCCGGCGACGACTTTGGCGGTCGCCGGAGTCGGGTGGAAGTGAGCCCTAGGCTACGGGGCACGGCGAGGTGCGTGGAGTGAGGCGTTGGCCTCCTGGTGATGCAGTGAAATTAGTGGACACGGTGGCGTGGCCGGAGTTAGGCCGGGAACACGTCGGCGACGAGCTCCGCGGCGGTGCGTGCGGGCGAGCTTCGTGTGCTCGCTATGGTGCACGAGGAGGAGAACGGAGAGGATGGGGAGGTAGCCAAGCTCACAGTGGTCTTGTAGAGCCAGGCAGCGCGGTCGGAGACGAGCTGGTGCGGCGGCGACGGCGAAAGGGATCTCCGGTGGTGGCGGAGTCGGGCGAGGTCGGTGCAGTGGCTTCAGGGCAAGCGAGCGCTCGGGGCTCGGCCTGCTCGACGGAGTCGACGATGGCGAAGCTCTTGGGCAAGGTCTCGTGGCGCGGGGACGACGGTGGCTATGGCTACGACGGCGGTGCGGCGACGGATGCTGCGGCCATGGCGATGGGGAGCGAGGGAGAGAGACAGGGGAGGAGTGGACGTGTCCACTGGGTCGGGGGCACGGCGTGGAGGACGTCCAGCACGTCGGGCGGCGAAGCGGCGAGCAGGTGACGCCGTGGCTAGCTCGCGCTCGTCGGCGTCACCACCCTGCCTGCCTGGCGGGGACGAAGCAGCTGGCTGGTTCGGGCCAGCACAGTGCTGGGCCGCCAGGTGGGCCGGCTGGTGGTTCTGGCCAGGTGAGTTCTTTTCTGGTTTTTATTTCCTTTTCTATTTCTTTTGCAAATTTGTGGTATTATTTAAAATACTTAGTCATGTCCAAAAATCACCAAACTTCTACTGGACCTTGATTAGAATATTTCCAATCAGGAACATTTTGGTTTGGAGATATTTGAGCATTTGAAATGTTTTATAAATTTTAAATGCCCAAATTCAAATACTTATGCATTAATCCAATGACCTTCTGTTGACCTAGAAAAGGTGCAGTATTATTGCCAGGGGTTTTAATCCAAGACAAAGAGGGTGAACATTTTAGAAGGGCATTTCAGGTTCATTGAAAAAGATTTTAGTAAACCCTAGTTGATTCAGAAGGGGTGCTGGGGGTTCTACCTTCCCCATTTCAAATTCCTGTCAAAAGTAAACATGATGCACACTCTAATGCATGAGCTAACTAGGATGTGACACCTGATTTCTGATGTACTTGGGTCGCTGGGGCTGCATCGTGCCAACCAGCTGTCCTCTCCTGCGCAAAAGCGGGTCATGAGGCTTGTGAGCGCGACCATTGTTCTTGGCTTTTCCTGGCCGAGGTGTCTGGCGAGCCATTCGTCTCGGACATTATGCCTGAAAGCCGCTAGAGCTTCGGCGTCCGGACAATCTAATATTTGATTCTTTTTAGTGAGGAATCTGTTCCAGAACTGCCGAGCTGATTCTCCGGGCTGCTGAGTTATGTGACTGAGATCGTCTGCATCCGGGGGGCGGACATAGTCCCTTGAAAATTTGCTCGGAAAGCATCCTCAAGCTCTTCCCAACTTACAATTGTGTTTTCGGGAAGGCTTTTAAGCCAGTGCCGGGCTGGCCCTTTAAGCTTAAGGGGTAAATATTTTATGGCGTGGAGATCATCTTCTCTAGCCATATGTATGTGGAGGATATAATCCTCGATCCAGACTCCAGGGTCTGTTGTTCCATCGTACGCCTCTATGTTGACGGGTTTAAATCCCTCTAGAAATTCATATTCCAGGACCTCATCGGTGAAGCATAGGGGGTGTGCGGCGCCCCTGTATTTGGGTGTGTCGGATTCTGATGGTGGATTTTTTGCATTGCTTGCGAGAGCTTGCTTTCTTGGCCCGTAAATGGACCTGGCTGGGCCATGATGCGAGTTTTTACTTGGGTCGCATGCCGCATTAAGTGCGGCGCCGCTTGCCGTTTTATGGTGGCCGTGGGGTCGTCTATCCGATCGTGTGGCTTTTTTGTTTTTCAAGTGTAGGGGCTCTAAGGCCTCCTGGTCGAATTCGGGCAGTAGCTTTCTCTTCGGATAGCTTTTGGTGCGGCGGCTGTCGCCGTATTTGTCTGCGGTCTTGATTACTTTGCTCCATCTTGTTCTGAGTGCATCTTCCGCCGTCTTGAGCTTCCGCTTCTGCTTTTTAAGGCTACGTGTTGTGGCAACGAGCCTTTCGTGGAGATTTTGCTGCTCCGTGGTTTTATCCGGCGTGATATCGTCCGGAGTTCTGTTATAGCCGGGGAGGGCTGTCTGTCCTCTCTGTCCGTGTTGCCCTGTTCGAACGGCTGTTCTGAGGCAAGCTCGTCGTCTACCGGCTCATCCTGCTCTACGGCTGGGTCTTGATCGAGGCGGGGCTTGGCTCGGCGTTTGCGTCGCCATTTTGACTGCTTTACGGAGGGTTTACCCCTTTTTTCGCCCCCTTTTTCCTCGTTGTCGTTTCCTTTAGGGGTATCCACCATGAATACATCGTTAGGTGGGGTGGAGGTCCAGTGCCCTATAGGTGCTGGTTCCGGTCCGTCTCCGTCTTCGTCGTCCATACCGTCGAAGTCTTTGGAATCGAAGTCAAGTATGTCGGTTAAATCATCGACAGTGGCTATTAAGTGGGTGGTGGGTGGGCTTTGAATTTCTTCGTCGTCCGAATCCCAACCTCGTAGACCATAGTCCGGCCTGGGCTCTCCTGACAAAGAGAGAGACTTGAGAGAATTCAGGATATCACCGAAAGGTGAGCACTGAAAGATGTCCGCGGCGGTGAACTCCATTACAGGCGCCCAATCAGATTCGATCGGCGGGGGCACGGAAGGCCCGGAGTTCGGAGAAGAGTCCGGCTCCTTGGAGTCATGGGCCATGCGGAGTACGGGGCTGACGTTCGGCTCGATCTCCTTTAAGATCGCAGCCCCCGAGGTGACGTCCAACCGTTCATCCTCTAAGGACGCAGCAGGCTCCGAGTCGAGGATCGGGGCCAGAGCGTGTGCGGCTTCCAGGGCACTATTCGGAGGCAGAGCCATATCATGCCCCTCGGGATAGTGCGGCGCGCTTGGCTGTGGCTCGAACCCGTCGAAGATCAAGTCTCCGCGGATATCTGTCGTATAGTTTAAGCTTCCAAACCTGACTTGATGGCCAGGGGCGTAGCTTTCGATCTGCTCCAGATGACCAAGCGAGTTGGCCCACAGAGCGAAGCCGCCGAAGACGAAGATTTGTCCGGGGAGGAAAGTCTCACCCTGGACCTCATCGCTGTTGATGATCAAAGGAGCCATCGGGCCTAAAAGCGATGACACAGAGGAACTCTCAATGAAAGCACCAATGTCGGTGTCAAAATCGGCGGATCTCGGGTAGGGGGTCCCGAACTGTGCGTCAAGGTCGGATGGTAACAGGAGACAAGGGACACTTTATTTTACCCAGGTTCGGGCCCTCTCGATGGAGGTAAAACCCTACTCCTGCTAGATTAATATTGATGATATGGGTAGTACAAGAGTAGATCTACCACGAGATCAAGGAGGCTAAACCCTAGAAGCTAGCCTATGGTATGATTGTGTATGATGATGGTTGTCCTACGGACTACAACCCTCCGGTTTGTATAGACACCGGATAGGGTTAGGGTTACACAGAGTCGGTTACATGGGTAGGAGATCTTGAATATCTGCACGCCTAGCTTGCCTTCCACGCCAAGAAAAGATCCTTCCGGACACGGGATGAAGTCTTCAATCTTGTATCTTCATAGTCCTGGAGTCCGGCTGAAGGTATAGTCCGGCTATCCGAACACCCCCTAATCCAGGACTCCCTCACCACTTAACCATATCCAATCCGTAAGTTCTATCAGTCTTGATGCCGTTGGTAATGTACTTGCTGAGTCAAAGAGACTCACCCTTGCCACGACAACACAAGATGCAGGTACCGATGAGACAGGATAAGGATGCAGATCGTAACGAGTTCTAAGTGAAAGTTGGTTATTCCCATGACGATCATTAGGATTTGGATCCTGGTTGGTACCCTGAGCTAGTAGGGTGGGAATTGCTTATTTTTCTCTTGCCTCTTAGGCATATTTGCTTCTTATCCATACTCAGATCTTTGCTTTCTTCCACTGCATCGATGATGCAATGTTAGGTCTTGTTGACCTCAGTTTGGTGATATTTATGTATAGGCATATGTTTTCCATAATGTTCACTCGTATTGAACTCTTCTACTCATGACTAGTTGTATTTGTTGTGATGTTCACCTTGTTATCCGTCATATGATCATGCCTGTATGTTTGAAGTAATATATGATGGGTGACGGAGATGCGCTTCTATCTTTATCGAGACTGCAACGTCTTGCGGGGGCTATTAATGTATCTTGGGTGTTACATAAATCCCCAACATTTGTAACCTCTCACGATACAGTAAAGTTTTATTGGCCGACACCCGTGGTTTTCCCCCCTTCTCATTGGAGGGGTTTACTTGTTATAATATTAGTGCCCACGGTTTTCTCTTCTGTCGTGTCTCTAACATGGTATGCATCTTATCTTGTGCAGCCAACCAACCATTCTCGACAGTGGCACTCACCATATTGCGCAGTAGTATTCTATCACATATTCACATATTCCCTCCTTTCTCCTCTCCTCTCTCTCTCTC
>NC_057797.1:15766535-15770092 GCF_018294505.1 Triticum aestivum
TATGGTGATATTTTCCCTAAGAGAAGCCTCCTTGTTCTAGTACTTACTGCATAGTTTATGTTGCAAAACTCCATGCCCGTCATCAACAAAAGCAATTGAATTATCTGGATCGGAGACTTCGGCTCATGCATCCACGTCTGGTGGCGTGGGGGCAAGGATAGTTATGCAGTATTGTGTATGCTTCTAAGGGAACATAAGGCTGACCATGTTCGGAATATATAGAAGTGTAGTACTGGTTACAGTGTTGGACGGCCTCTTCTTTTGCAACTGTACTTCCTTTTTTTGAATAATCTATACGATGTATGCCTTTTTTAGAAGATTGCTTCATTGGAGCCGGGGACGATACAAACTCATGACCACATGCATAATCAGTTGTCTATTCTATCCAAAGTACAATTTGTATGTCTCTCTTTTTTGGATCACTTTGTAGGAGTCGTGCACGGCGCATCACTACTAGGGAAAACCCTAGCAGTAGCGCTGGTTTTGTGCTTACTAGTAGCACGGGTAGGCGCACTACTAATAAGGCGCTACAGCTATTGCTTAGCAGTAACGCGTGCCCGCACGCGCTACTGCTAGAACAAGTAGCTACAGCGTTTGTTCAATCCCACGCTACTGCTAATGTAACTACTGGCGGCGCGTTTTCTGTCCATCGCCACTAGTATTCTTTTTTTATTTTTTTATTTTTAGTGTATTTATGCGCCGTCGTACAAATATTGGTACAATACCAGTTATGAGGTTTACATCATTATGTCCATAATAGTGTGTCAAATGAAGGTGGATTAGTTTCAAGTGGAGGCAATATGTGGCGCATGTCAAAAGTATACTACAAATCCAAACTTGATCTAGTTTGGACTAGTAGTAGTTCCATGTGCACCACATGTTGCCTCCACTTGAATCTAATCCGCCAACACAAGCTATTTAATCATCATCATAGTCATTACCACCAACATTAGCTATTTAATCATCATAGTCATAGTGTAGCACACATCATCATCTTCAAACTCTCATTCTAGCTAGCTAATCACCACCAACACTAGCTAATAATAATCATCATAGTCATTACCACCAACACTAGCTATTTTATCGTCATAGTAATAGTGTAGCACATCATCATCCTCAAACTCATTTCTAGCTAGCTAATCACTCCTACTGCTCTCTCTTAGGTAAAATAACATAAACCATGTGTAGCTCTCCTCCTTGATCAAGTTGAAGCATGCAGATGAACCTGTCTCATAATTGTGGGTAGCACATCTGTTTGCTGCCCCCTAGTACTTCTCTGCGCTCCCCCATCACATATTTGGTCGAGTCTTGCACTATTAAGCATCCATCGCTGATCTTGAATGCATTAAAGTAACATGTAGGATATCTTGGCCGTAAGCTAATAATACTCGAGGTACCTTTAGTCTCGATCCCATAATGCACAACATTCATCGGGAGTCCCTGTTGAAGAACATCGTATGTTAACATACTTAGCAGTGAAGTTTAGCTTCACAAATAATGTATGGAAAAGATGCACTGAGGACAAATAGTAAAAATCTTACCATCCTTCCTAAATAGATGTGACAGTAGTTCATTACGAACACTATTGGTCGCACGTTTTAAGTACTAACATTTCTAAGTGCAGGAAGAAAATTTGTCTTGACAGTATCAAGATCCTCAAGCCATGAAACATAATGACTTAGCTCCTCGCAGTTTAGTTCAGCCCCGGGACAGTAGTAGGTCCTGTCTACCAAGCGCTGGACATGTTTGTTTGCACCGATATAAGCTGACAATACAAATTAGTTGTCAACTATTTTTTAATAAACAATATCAAAGACATAAATATGGTTGAGAAACTTACATAATGGTGTAACTGGAGGCGTCTGCACATCGACCCAGATGTCGGTATTACCTTCAATATCATCTTCCGGACGAATATCAAAGGTGATAACCATATCAGGCTCAAATGCATAAGTCTTGCATAGTGCTCGCCATGTTTTACATCCGAAATAGGTGTAGTCGTCTGAATTGTATAATTTTGGGTGGAAAATATAACCATACTCGGTCTTCAAGTAAACTTTCTTTACCTCCATAGTATGACTGAAATCTATCTTATCCAATACAAAAACTCTTGCATGGCAGGGGATACGCTAGTAGAATAATAAAAAAATATAAGTTGAAGCAAATGAAGCAGATGTCATGCTTAATTACGAAAAAAGACTTGTCATTGTGACTTACTGTATCCACTTCGAAGTTCTCGTCCAGCTTGATGCTGAAGCGCCTATCATCATCTAGAAAGATTCCGTCGCACAGGCCGCGCTCGTTTTCACAGTATTTGCAAATACCGAAATCCTTTTGGTCGTCAGACATTTCCTACGATTCATAGTTAAAACATTAATTGAAAATCGATCGAAGACAACTACCAAGATACTCAACACACAAATCCGGGGCACTCGATATTTCCTACATATTCTGGCAAAAGTCATGCCAAAATTCACGGAAAAATCCGGCATGACCTTTGCTAAAAGAGGACATATCGAGCGCCTGAAATTTGCCGGAACGAAAATGAATCAACACTCCGGCAAAACATAGGCCACTCGGAGGTGTAACCTGCAAACATGACCGGCCACTTGGATATTGAGCAACACAAGATATACATTTCAAAATATCTTATAGGACTCAAATTAGCATGCATTCTATAAGCAAAAGTAAATCATCTCATGCGTCCGTACATCGTCGAATATTATCACTAATACATCCTGAATAATGTCATACATATAACATCACTAGTACAACTAAAACCCTAGCACACGACGGGTATTGGCGCGGGCGGTGGACACTGACAGAGAAGGAACCATCACGGGATCATAGCTCCAGTGAGATCCCTGGAGAACCTGCCAGGTATTAGAGAACATGTGCTCCAACACAAACAAGTAGCGACGGACGTGCGCGTCCTCCTCACTGACACGGTGACGCACCACCTCCATGGAGTCCTCGAGCCTCTGGACCGTCACTGGCCCACGCGACCGCCACCAAAGAAGATTCGGGTCAACGACAGGCTGGCTCCTCACCAACCTGCGCCCCCCGGTAGGTAGCGCCTCCCAGTACCACCCCAGCGGAGCCCAGTCCCGAACATGGCCTATCTGGTCAAGCATTTGTCGTCCTCCGCCGACTCGACGACGAGGATGCGGGATAGGCATCGTCCACGTCGATGCGAGAAAAATTGCTTTAAGTAAAAAAATAGCAACAAGTTCTTAATAACGAGTTCTATTTATTCAATTAGTTCTTACTAAAAATAAACTTACTATAAATAAAAATAAACTAATACCTAATTAGTACCTAGTTCTTACTAACTAATTAGTACCTAGGAACTACTGCCCTAATTACCATATAAGTAATTAACTAACTAGCACTAAAAATAGCCTAGGGTTCATACTAACTAGCACTAAATAGCTATGGTTCATACTAAGCAGAGAAGAGGGATCGGAAGGGGAGAGTACTTACAGAGGGCGGGGAGAGAGATGGGGTCGGGGGAGACGGCGGCACCGAGGCGCGGCGAGGCGGGGTCGGGGGAGACG
>NC_057797.1:15770525-15782078 GCF_018294505.1 Triticum aestivum
GTCGGGGTAGACGGCGGCGAGGCGGAGGCAAAGCGGAGTCGGGGGAGACGGCGGCGAGGCGGGGTCGGGGGAGACGGCGGCGAGGCGGAGGCGATGAGGAATAGTAGAGGAGAATTGGGGGAGGAAGCAGAGGAGAGGGAATCAGGCCGCGCGGGGGCTTAGGTGAAAATAGCTTTAACAGTAGAGTGGGGAGGCAAAACGCGCCGCTGCTAAAATCCGTAGTAGTATCACTGTCCGTAGAAGGGCGCTACTACTATACCTAGCATGTCGGGAACGGTGTGGCAATTACAGTAGTAGCGTGTTATGTTCCTGCCGCGCTACTGCTAAGCGGGTAACAGTAGCGCCGTTCTAGCAGACGCGCTACTGCTAAGTAGCAGTAGCGCCTCATTTTAACAAGCGCTACTGGTAACATTCTGTGTATAAGGTTTTCCCTAGTAGTGCATGCTTGTGCATGACAGGAAGCATAATCAGTTTGGGTCAGGTTGTCAATTTCCCCCACAAGATTAACGTAAATCGTAGGGCTAGATAGATGAATTACTTAGATCAGAAGGTTAACATATTTTTAATGATGTGTCTCAATGAGGGAGCTAGAAGGAAGTCCGTAATTAGAAGAGGTATAGATAAAAAATCTACACCGTAATAACTCGATCCATTCAGATAGAAAGTTCCTAATTTCTGATTAACATGTGAATTTCTAAGGAGTTTGTAATTAGTATAGATATAGATCGATAGGTAGATATGTAGACAGATAGATAGAAAGATTACCTGTCAATTAGATTTCAAAATAAAAGACTCAGTAATTTTAAAGAACTTTTATTACAACCATTTTCTATTCAGGAAAGACCTTTCATTGCCCGGATATATCATTTACATTACTTATTATGTGTTCGAACAAACTCTTTAGTTCTAGCTTTCTGTGACACAATTTTTTGTAACCATTTCGATTAATCAAGAGGTTGATTTTTTTGGTTAATTACAAAAAAACTGAGCAAAACCAGAATTACAGCACCCTACATGGTCATCGTGAAATGTGACAACCTGTCACAAGAAATCCTCAGCTGACTTGGCCACCAAAAAGGTTCCGTGCAAGCAACTACATCACTAGCGGAGCTACCCAAAATTTATTGGGCGGGCCAGAGGGAACCAGGCTGAAGGAAATCATAAAAATTTTGTTCTCAAAGTCCTGATTCACCTTCACTCTTCACTGTTTCTCTTGGGCATGGGCGGGCCACGGCACAGTTTTGTTTGCACGTCGCTCCGCCCCTGAACTACATGACCCTATCATCAGCGATGTCTAGAAGCTTGATCAGCACATCCATCGCTCCTGATGCGACGACTTCGACTGCACCATGAACAAGCACCAATTTTTTTAATATAAAGAGGGTTCCCTCTTTGATTTCATTTCAGAAACCAAATTTCCTATTACAACAAGCACGAAAGAAAACAAAAAATCAGGAGAATAAAGCAGCAAGGAACTCAACAACAATCATTCCAGCCACTATCCCTAAGCTCTACGGTAAACTACTGTAATAAATTTAAAGGCCAGGAGTGACATGGTAAGCCTCCTTCAAACAGATTAAAAGCTCTTTAACGAGGATCAACAAAACAAAGATTTTTGCATGGGAGTGCCAACGCTTTGAAGACAAGATGAAATCCATCTCAAATTGCAATTTGTTCCTTCTCAGGGGTACTTCTTCATCAAGCACCCACCAGGTTTCTACCAGGACGCCATCCATGCGTTGAGTGAAATACTTCATTGCGACCTGTTCGGATAGTTTTACCACCCAATTCAATCCCATTAGTTTTTATCCGTGTCTCTACAAAATAGCCCAAGAAATAAGCTGAAATCAGACCATATTTTCCAATGTACAAGGATAATTTATTTTACTATTATCGAAGCAGAGATAATTATTTTTTATCAAAGATAAAGGTTGTAATTAGTGCGCACACTGTTTTTATCATTGGTATTTTTATTTACCACAGAAATGAGTGAAGTGCACCCATGGTCCTCTAACTATTTCAGAGGTATCACGCAAATCCTCAAACTATGAAAATCGTCATCAAGACCCTCAAATTGCAATATGTGTGTCATCTAGGTCGTCGAACTATTTCAGAGATGTCAAGTTGGTCCTCTAACTATTTAAGAGGTGTGACATATGTACACAGTTATTGCACTTGTAGGACCTGGATAACACTTTCCGTAGTTCAAGGACCTAGCTATGAGACGCCACTAAAATAGTTTGAGGACCTGCGATGCACTTCACATAAATTGCCGTAGAACAAGGACCAACCGGTTTTACAGAAGAGTCTCACGAGGAGACATGCGTGCAAACTCAGGCAAATCCATTAGGAAGAAGAAAGAACCACTATTACAATTTTTTGTGCTGCTCAATCCTAAACAAGATATTTGTTTTATTTCATATTCGAACAATACACAATCTGATATAGCCAGACCATCCCCTTACCATGAGATCACACCATGACTCGCCTAGCTCAATCGGACTATTAATCCCCCATATAGAAGGCTCAAGTGTACAATTCAACCAGTATTATTCCCCATAACGTGCATAAGTAAAGTTCAACTAACAACTGCATATGCTTTATACGGTTTCGCCACTAGGTGCAGTTGGTTCTTCCTCCTTGCCGATAAGGCAACTGTCATTTCCATGTCCAGCTCACTCGGCTTCACTCCCGCAGGGAGGCTCCAATCAAAGTAGTAAAGAAGTCGTGCCACCATGAGCTCCAACACAGCCAGCGCAAAGATATCTCCTGGGCAGGTTCTCCTTCCGCTACCGAATGGCAAGTAGTCGAACTGTGCGCCTTTTTGGCTTGTCCTGACATCCTCGAACCTCTCCGGCCTGAATTCCTCAGGTTCAAGCCAATACTCAGGGTTTCTACCCAGTGCCCAGGTATTTACCATAACCCTGGTACCCTCCGTGACCTCAAACCCACCAACGCTGCAGGTCTCCCGGCAGACACGGGGAACCAGCAGCGGCAACACTGGATTTAGCCTCATGGTCTCCTTGATTACCATATTTGTGTAGGGTAGCTCCAGAATGTGTCCCTCATGGTCTTGTGGGCTTTTATTGCCGAATGTTCGTCGCACCTCCGCCTGCGCCTTGGCCATCACTTCCGGGTTCCTCATCAACTCCGACATGACCCACTCGGCAGCTGATGATGTCGTGTCTGTCCCGGCCGCGAACATATCCTAATTAACGAATTAGTAAACAACATGCATGCATGAGCAAAGAACATGGAATAATAGTAGTATACTAGAAAATTCAGAGTATGCACGCATGCCAAGTCATGTCATCACATAATAATTACCATTATGATTGCCTTGATGTTATCGAGTTCCATCGGGAAGTCAAGCTCCCCCTCGTCCCTGATCCTAAGCAAAACGCTGAGAAGGTAATGACCTTGCCGCATCTCGGACTGCGAGATGATCTCGTCCAGGACCTTGTCCTGCTGGTGGCGGGCTCGCCATAGCCGGCCTGTCAGCCCGGAGAGCACGTCAATGAACCGCAGCGACGGGAAGAGGTCCCCGATGCAGAGCCCCGCGGCAAGGTTGCGCGCCTTGTCCAACGCGGACATAAACTCCTTTTGGAGCTCGGGGCTGCACATTTCCCCGAACACCGTCCTCCCGGTTATCGAATTTGAGCACGACACGAGCAGCCTGCTGATATTGAACGGCTTGCCACCTCTGCCGGCGTCGCCCACGTTCCTGACGAGGCGCATGGTCTCGCTGTCCCTTACGGGCGAAAACTGCCTCACCTTGCGCTCGCTTAGGAGCTCCACCGTGCAGATCTTGCGGAGCGTCCGCCAGTATGAGCCGTATGGCGCGAAGCCGATGTCGAGGTTTCCATAGAGGGTGACCTCGGAGAGCAGAATGCTCGGCCGCGACGTGAATGTAAGATCTTTGTCCCGCAGCACTTCCTGCGCGGCCGCCGGCGAGGAGATCACCACGGTGTCGATCTGGCCCAGCCGAAGGTACATGACCGGCCCATGCTTCTTTGCCAGGTCCCGGAGGACGACGGGCAGCTTGGTGGTTAGGATTTGGTGCAGGTTTCCGATCAAGGGAAGTCTCCATGGGCCAGGAGGCCGCCGCTTGTCGGAACTTGGTGCTAGTTTGCGGCTAAGCAAGGAAACTAGAATCACAGACACTGTGATGAGAGAAACGAAGCAGAAGCTGAGGGTGGCTCCGATTAGCTCCATGGAAATGGTTTGCTGCTTTGCTTGGTAAGAAGGCCATGAATGAGCGGCCTTTTTATAAGCCTTGGAATGTGCATGGTGGATGGACATTTCTCGCCACTTGTCATCTTTGCCCACATCACTGCTAGTGCTACTTGCTAGATGAAGGAAAATTGCAGGACTTAAACAGTAACGACAACATATGGAACCTTGACGAAAGGTTGGCAGCGCCGATTCTTCCTCTTTATGGATTGCACGACCCCACAACACCTCCCGCCACATATACGCCACCCACACACCCAGAAATGACAGTTTACAACTTCTTGCGAAAATGGGTGATGCAGATCCAAACTTGTCATCAAGTTCAAAATGGAAAAGAAAGTGCCATTCTGATCCGAGGTGCATACGCATCCTGATGATCAGAAAATTCCAAAAAAATAGCAAAAAATATTCACACAAAAAATTAAATTGTTTTTAGAGAATCATTCTTGAGTGTTCTCCCAATGAGTAAATTATCCTGAAGAGATTACATTCATGACGCTTTGGGTAACAAAAATATAAAAAGGCACCCGGCAAATGATATGAAAATAAGCTTTTTAGAGTGCTGATTTTTTTGGCGAATATAATAGAGACTTTCCTTCCGGGCCAACCAACTAATAGTACTGGTCATCTTTTTCTGGGAAACTTGTTTTGATCGGTTGGTCATGTTTAACATGGGTAGAGAGCTTTTGCTCATGGAAATTCATGTGCATGGAAGGACTTTCGACAGCTATCCAGCGCTCTGAACAGCCGATTGCCATCGAGGTGGATTCTGCTTTGGTGGTGTCCATGATCACATGTGACGATGGAGACCATTCAGTTTATGCATCGTAAGTGAATGAGATTAGATACCTTCTTTGTTTTCGTCAAAATTGTATTACTCTTATCTCGCGGTCGCAGAAAAAGGTCAGTGATAGTCTAGCTACTTTTGGTAGAGTGCAAGGTAGAACTATGACTTGGATTAGCTCTGGTCCAGGCCAGGTTCTGGACTTAGTTGTAGAGGATTGTAATGATCTGGTGATTGAGTAATACAAGCTTTGAACCCGCAAAAAAAAAAGAATCCACTTGCAGCACGTGCAGGGGGACCTCAGATGTTAGAGAAGATGCGTAGAAGAATGCACAACAGGCTGCAACCCATCTTCATGTTTTACTTGTACAAGGCACAAATGACAATGATAGCAGTGGCCCTATAGGAAATTGGCTCACGAGAGGTGAAACTTTACCGAGAGCCAGCATGTAATGCTCGGAAAACCAGCTGTCACTGAAACATTATGTCCTGACAGGTGGACCCTTGGACCCATCTTTTACTGAAACATTGCAAATTAATCGATAAAATTTTAAAAGAAATAATATGATGCATTTTTCTTTGCAAAGAACTTTCCTGGCCCGCTCGGCATAGCACCGTTGACTGAATATTTTGACCTGATCGATGGGCCTGTGTGTCCCATATGGCAGTGGTACCGAGTCGTGCCAGCGCTCGGAAAATAATGGCACCCACAGTCGTGCCAACAAAATAGTGGTCATCTTTTTTTCCAGAATACTTGTTTTGAATTTTTGATAGGTTGTTCATGTTTACCATGTAGCTAAAGAGTTGTGTTCCTGGGTGCACATGCACCCGGACGAACAGTACTATAACAATAGTAAAACAATATGATACGGCCATTCGCGTTGCTCTGCGAGGTGGCAGCGGTCATGCAGCTCCGCCACTCACCTTGATTAAAAACCATTTACTCACTCCTAAAAAAAGACAAAATTACCCTTGTTTTTTTGCGAGATAAAAAAATTACCCTTGTTCTCCATAAAGAAAAAATTAGGCTTGTTATTTTAAATCTCAGGGGATGCACCGAGCCACATCTTGAAACTGATCTTTGCTCATGCATGTTGGCAGGCACTCGCTACATCCAGCTAAGAACAATCCAAAACCAGCTTCCACTTGCAGCACGTGCATGGAGACCTCGGAGTACTAGTGTTTTGAATAAAAAGGCTCGGATATTTCCTATAGAGTTAATTCATAGTATTAAGTTGCTGTCGACGCATGTGGGCAGGCCACTGTTCTATTCTAGTGGACGAAAATGATTGGAGAGTTCGGGTCGCTTTACTTTCACAGCAGGTGCATGCATGCACGTGCATGGCATTCGGGTCGAGGGATAGATGAGAGTGGCCGCCGGAGAAAAGAAAAAAAAGGTCGAGACCGTGCGTCCGGTCGCTTCCTCGCGGTCACCGTTCAACTGCTGCGCTGGACGTCTTGTCTAGGGGCTTGTCGGGTGCCTCAGACAAGATTACTCCCAGCTAAAGCAATGCCATTTAGCTTCCACTTGCAGCACGTGCACGAAGACTGGCGTAGAAGAATGCAGAACTGGCTGCAAGGTTTTCCTATCATCACGTGTTACTGGTCCGAGGCGCAAATGACAATGACAGGTCCTATGACAATGGCTTGCAAACAACAAGGACAAGGTCGGTGCAGCATCACTGTCAGTTGAAGGAAAATCGCAGGATGCCTGCAATTACTCGCTAGTAGAAAAAGAGGCTTTCGTTCGGGCCTGGCCAGCCCATTAGTCCCGGTTCTGCCGCGAACCGGGACCAATGGAGGCATTTGTCCCGGTTCGTGAGCCCAGGGGACCGGCCGGGGCCTCGTGGGCATTGGTCCCGGTTCGTCTGGGCCATTTTGTCCCGGCTCTTGGCACGAACCGGGACCAATGGGCCTCGCTCCTGGCCCACAACCATTGGTCCCGGTTCGTGGTAGGAACCGGGACAGAAGGATGGCATTTAGTACCGGTTTCAGCCACGAACCGGGACAAATGAGTTTCCTATATATACCCCATCGCCGGCGAGCAGAGCACTCAACAGTGCTCTGTTTTTTGCTGGCCGGTGAGGAAGGGCATTTGGGTGCTCTTGCTCACCTCTTATGCATGTGAGGTATTCGATGAAATGCCCGAGTCACACTAGTTAAACTTTCTCCTCTCGAAGCTCGACATCCGAACTCCATTTTTTTCGAGATTTGTCTAGGTTTAGCGGTCCGTCATGGCCCGTTCTCGTCTTCATCGCCGTCGATCGCCCGCGCCGATCTCGTCGCCGGCACCACCGTGGTGAGCCTCTTGTTCTTATCTTTTTTCTAAAAGAAAAAAAATCTTACTTTAGATAGATACTTGCCTAATTTTCTTACTTTTGACACACATAATTATATAAATGCACGCAGATGAAACGACAATGGATGTACGGTGACAAACACACCTCTGAGTACATTAAGGGCGTGCATAATTTTCTCGAAGTGGCTGAGGCAAACAATCAGAATGGTTTTATGTGTTGTCCATGCCCTAATTGTGGGAATACAAAGTCTTACTCTGACAAGAAAATCCTTCACACTCACCTGCTTTATAAGGGTTTCATGACACACTATAATGTTTGGACGAAGCACGGAGAAATAGGGGTTATGATGGAAGACAGCGAAGAAGAAGAGGACGATAACAACTATGTGCCCCCTGAATACGGTGATGCTGCAACGGGGGAAGCTGAAGATCCATAGGAACCAGACAATGTGCCCGATGATGATCTCTGCCGGGTCATTGTTGATGCAAGGGAAAAGTGCAAAAGTGAAAAGGAGAAGCTGAAGTTCGATCGCATGTTAGAGGATCACAAAAAAGGGTTGTTCCCCAATTGCGATGATGGCAACACAAAGCTCGGTACCGTACTGGAACTGCTGCAGTGGAAGGAAGAGAATGCTGTGCCTGACAAAGAATTTGAGAAGCTACTGAAAATATTGAAGAAGAAGCTTCCAAAGGATAACGAGTTGCCGACAGTACGTACGCAACAAAGAAGGTCGTATGCCCTCTAGGATTGGAGGTGGAGAAGATAAATGCATGCCCTAATGACTGCATCCTCTACCGCGGTGTGTACAAGGATTTGAACTCATGCCCGGTATGCGGTGCATTGCGGTATAAGATCGGACGAGATGACCCCGGTGATGTTGAGGGCGAGCCAAGCGGGAAAAGGGTTCCTGCGAAGGTGATGTGGTATGCTCCTATAACACCACGGTTGAAACGACTGTTCAGAAACAAAGAGCTTGCGAAGTTGACGCGATGGCAGAGTGAGGACCGTAAGAAAGACGGGAAGTTGAGAGCACCCGCTGACGGGTCGCAGCGGAGAAAAATCGAGAGAAAGTTCTGGGCTGAGTTTGCAAGTGACCCAAGGAACGTATGGTTTGCTTTAAGCGCGGATGGCATTAATCCTTCGGGGAGCAGAGCAGCAATCACAACACCTGGCCCGTGACTCTATGTATGTATAACCTTCCTCCTTGGATGTGCATGAAGCGGAAGTTCATTATGATGCCAATTCTCATCCAAGGCCCTAAGCAACCCGGCAAGGACCATCAATGATTGGCCCGCTCTCAGTAACCTTTCAGGACAGACAAACAAGGGATACCACGCATGCACGCAGTGTTTAGCTGACACCGAAAATATATACCTGGACAGATGCAGGAAGAATGTGTACTTGGACCATCATCGACTTCTCCTGCCCAACCATCAATGTTGAAAGAAAGGCAAGCATTTCAAAGGCGAGGCAGATCACCGGAAGAAGCCCTCCATGCGTACCGGTGATCACGTACTTGCTATGGTCTCTAATTTACACGTAATATTTGGAAAGGGTCCCGGCAGACTAGCTGTTCCGAATGACGCTGTGGGACGCGCACCCATGTGGAAGAAGAAATCCATATTTTGGGACCTACCCTACTGGAAAGAGCTAGAGGTACGCTCTTCAATCGACATGATGCACGTGACGAAGAACCTTTGCGTGAACCTGTTAGGCTTCTTGGGCATGTATGAGAAGACAAAAGATACACCTAAGGCAAGGGAGGACCTGCTACGTTTGCACGAAAAAGACGGCATGCCTCCAAAGCAGTACGAAGGTCCTGCCAGCTACGCTCTTACCAAAGAAGTGAAGGAAATCTTTTTTGAATGTCTGCTCAGTATGAAGGTCCCGACTGGCTTCTCGTCGAATATAAAGGGAATAATAAATATTCCAGAGAAAAAGTTCCAGAACCTAAAGTCTCATGACTGCCACGTGATTATGACGCAACTGCTTCCGGTTGCATTGAGGTGGCTTCTACCGGAAAACGTCCGATTAGCCATTGTGAAGCTATGTGCATTCCTCAATGCAATCTCTCAGAACGTGATCGATCCAGAAATCATACCAAGGCTAAGGAGTGATGTGGCGCAATGTCTTGTCAGTTTCGAGCTGGTGTTCCCACCATCCTTCTTCAATATCATGACGCATGTCCTAGTTCATCTAGTCGACGAGATTGTCATTCTGGGCCCCGTATTTCTACACAATATGTTCCCCTTTGAGAGGTTCATGGGAGTCCTAAAGAAATATGTCCGTAACCGTGCTAGGCCAGAAGAAAGCATCTCCATGGGCCATCAAACAGAGGATGTCATTGGGTTTCATGTTGACTTCATTCCTCGCCTTAAGAAGATAGGTCTCCCTAAATTGCGGTATGATGGGAGACTGACTATAAAAGGCACGCTAGGAGCGGACTCAATAATATGCAGGGACGGGCATTCTTGGTCTCAAGCACACTATGCAGGGCCGGGCATTCTTGGACATATGGGAACTTGACTACAGACATGATTTTAAGGTCCCTTTGTTTAAGTGCAAATGGGTCAACCTGTCAGGAGGCGGGGTACAGGTAGACCCACAGTACGGAATGACAACAGTGAATCTGAACAATCTTGGGTACACCGACGAACTGTTCGTCCTAGCCAATGATGTGGCACGGGTTATCTATGTTAAGGACATGTCTTCCAAACCGAGAAAAAGAAAAGATAAGGAAGCGAATACATCATATGATGAGCCAAAGCGCCACACAGTTCATTCAGGAAAAAGGGACATAGTGGGAGTGGAGGGCAAGAAAGAGATGTGTGAAGATTATGAAAAGTTTCATGAAATTCCTCCCTTCAAAGTCAAGGCTGACGCAAGCATCCTGATAAACGATGAAGATTATCCATGGTTACGGCGCAATAAGCAAAGCACTCAAGTGGAAAAAAAAGTGAAGACTTTCTCTCCACAACTACTATGATGATACCATGCCAACTTTCAACCTTTTCGTAGTTCATTTGAAATGCCTGTTGTAACAGACGAGTTCCCGTATGAGATCCTGATACTTCGAAACAGATTGTGCGTTTTGTACATGAAGTGCATCTAGTTTTTGCCGTAACCCTCTCAACTTTCTTGCACATGCTATGTGGGTGAAATGATGATACCATGCCAATTTTCAACCTTTTCAGAGTTCATTTGAAATGCTTTTCAATTTCCGGGTCTTATAGCTCAAAAAAGCAGTTAATGCATGAAAAATAATAAAATGCATAAAACTATAATATTTGTTATGATCAAGTAAAAAACTTATATAAACCTCTAGTATTTTTTAAACTAAAATTAAATAAAATTTATGCAATTTATATTAACAAAGTATTTTTTGTTCAAAACATTAATAGCAAAAAAGAATTTAATAGCAATAAAAAATTAACAAAATCTGGTTTTGATTAAAACAGATATTTAAAACAGATAAACTTTAATAAAAAATATAAGTACAAACCAAATAAAAAATTAAAATAAACTTTAATAACATAAAGCAAAATGAATTATCATAAAGTGAAATAAATAAGTAATTAGAAAAAAAATAAAATAAAATAAATAAGTTCTTTGTTGTAAGTAGAAACAAAACAAAATAAATAAAGCAAAAACGAAAACAGAAAAAAACAGGGAAAAAATATGCCACCTACTGGGCCACTACTGGGTGAATACGACTAGAAACCAACCAATGGGCCAGGATTCAGGCCAGCAGAAGGCCCAATAGGCCCATCAGGCATAGCAGTTTCAATTAGGCCCGTAAGCCTGCAATGGAGAGGAGCTCGAGAGGGGTGCGGCAGTGGGGCTTATAAACCACTGCGCGCCCCTCTCAACTAGTGAGGTGGGACTAAACTTTCGATGCGGGCGCGGCAGCACAAGGCCTTTGGTCCCGGTTGGTGGCACTAACCGGGACTAACGGGGTGCATTGGTACCGGTTCGTGGCGCCAACTGGGACCAATGCCACCCCTTTAGTCCCGATTGGTGCTATGAACCAGTACAAATGCTCCGTCTATATATACAGCACTTGTGAAAATTTTCGTTCAGTTCTTCGATCCTGCCCCGACGCCGCTGCCAGGCTGCCCCTCTGCGCCTCGTCGTCGCCCCTGCCTCTGACGCTGTCCCGCGCCACCTAGACGCCGTCGCCGCCCCGCGCCCCTGCCTCATCGCCGCCCGTCGCCGCGCCCCTCACCGTCGCTGTCG
>NC_057797.1:15782553-15791281 GCF_018294505.1 Triticum aestivum
CATCGCCCCGCGCCCCTGCCTCCTAGCCGCCCGTCGCCGCGCCCCTCACCATTGCTGTCGCCGCCCCCTACCTCCTCATCGCCCGTCGCCGCGCCCCTCACTGTCGTTGTCGCCACGCCCCTCGCCGTCGCCGTCGCCGCGCCCCTCACCGTCGCCCCCGTGCCTTGCCTCCTCGTCGGTCGCCGCCCCGTTGCGCAGTGAGAGATCCATATATGAATTTACTAATTTAGATGTATAGTTAATTTAGATGCGTAGTTTAGATGTGTAGTTAATTGAGTTGTTGTAATTTGTTCATAAATGAATAATTTGCAAAAGTTAGAATTTTTTTTCTGTTCATGATTTTTTTGGGTGATATTATTGTTGAATATGCAAATGTTTGTGTGTTCATATATATGCAAAGAATATGTCAAATTTTTCATAGAATTTTTATGATTTTTTTGTTGTAATTTTGTTCATAGAATTTTTATTTTGTTCATAGAATTTTTATGATTTTTTTCTGTTGTAATTTTGTTCATACAATAAGAAGAGAAAGTGTTTAATATAATTAGTTAGAAAAATAATAGAACTAGTTAAACTAGTTTATTTTTAATTAGTAAGTACTACTTTATTCTATTTATAGTAAGTGTTTAGTAGTTGAACTAGTTGATTTAACAAAAGTAGTTTGTTTTACTATAGAAGTAGTTTATTTTTAGCAAGGAAATTAATAGAACTAATTTATTTTTTTAGTTAAGGACATTATTCCCGCACCAACGTCTATGATGCCTATCCTGCATCCTCGTCGTGGACTCGGCGGAGGAGGTCGGCTTGACCAGAGGGGCCATGTCCGGGACTGGGCTCCGCCGGGCTGGTTTTGGGAGGTGCAACCTTCCGGGGGGCGTAGGTTGGTGAGGAGCCAGCCCGTCGTTGACCCAATCCTTGTTTGGTAGCGGTCGCGTGGGCCAGTGACGGTGCCGAGGCTTCCGGACACCGCGGAGGTGGTACGTCACCGTGTCAGCGAGGAGGACGAGCACGTCCGTCGCTACATGTATGCCTTGGAGGGCGGGTTCGACAATACCTAGCAGGTTCTTCAGGGATCTCACTGGAGCGATCTTGTGATGGTTCCTTCTCTTTGGGTATCCACCGCCCGCGCCGATACCCGTTGGGCGCTACGGTTCTAGCTGTACTGGCGATGCTATATGCATGATAGTATTCGAGGTGTATTAGTGATAATATTCGACGATGTACGGACGCATGGAGATGATGTAGTTTTGCTTATAATTGAATGCATCCTAATTTGAATACTACTTTACTTTGCGATTTGATTTTTCTTATTGAATGCTCAAATTGGAAAACTACTCCTACTTTGAATGCTAAAATTGGAGAGCACTATGCAAGGCGTATCCATATGATTAGTTGATACCTTATAGGGTTTTTGTTTTCGCAGAAATCTAGGAGCCCCCAGCCCCTCCATCATCCCAGCCGTCGTCCCCGTCACCGACCCCCTCCGACCTCGAGGTGAGACCAGCCAAATCCGATTTTAGAAAGATAATTAAACGATATTTCGAGTTGACTTTAAGTCTGTCGAGTCTCCACCATATATGAGAGGACGAAGAAACCCGACTGTTGTCGTGGGGGTCGCTTCTTCATACGTCTCCAACGTATCTATAATTTTTGATTTCTCCATGCTATATTATCTACTGTTTTGGAAATTATTGGGCTTTATTATCCACTTTTATATTATTTTTGGGACTAACCTATTAACAGGAGGCCCAGCCCAGAATTGTTGTTTTTTGCCTATTTCAGAGTTTCGCAGAAAAGGAATATCAAACGGAGTCCAAACAGAATGAAACCTTCGGAAATGTGATTTTTAGGAAGATTATGATCCGGGAGACTTGGACCCTACATCAAGAAACAAGGGAGGAGGCCACGAGGTACGAGGGCGTGCCCACCCCCCAGGGTGCGCCCTCGACCCTCGTGGGCCCCCTGTTGCGCCACCGACGTACTCCTTCCTCCTATATATACCTACGTACCCCCAGACGATCAGATACGGAGCCAAAAACCTAATTCCACCGCCGCAACCTTCTGTACCCACGAGATCCCATCTTGGGGCCTGTTCCGGAGCTCCGCCGGAGGGGGCATCCATGACGGAGGGCTTCTACATCAACACCATAGCCTCTCCGATGATGTGTGAGTAGTTTACCTCAGACCTTCGGGTCCATAGTTAGTAGCTGGATGGCTTCTTCTCTCTTTTTGGATCTCAATACAATGTTCTCCCCCTCTCTCGTGGAGATCTATTCGATGTAATCTTCTTTTTGCTGTGTGTTTGTTGAGACCGATCAATTGTGGGTTTATGATCAAGATTATCTATGAACAATATTTGAATCTTCGGTGAATTCTTTTATGTATGATTGCTTATCTTTGCAAGTCTCTTCGAATTATTAGTTTGGTTTGGCCTACTAGATTGATCTTTCTTGCAATGGGAGAAGTGCTTAGCTTTGGGTTCAATCTTGGGGTGTCCTTTCCCAGTGACAGTAGGGGCAGCAAGGCACGTATTGTATTGTTGCCATCGAGGATAACAAGATGGGGTTTTTATCATATTGCATGAATTTATCCCTCTACATCATGTCATCTTGCTTAAGGCGTTACTTTGTTTTCATGAACTTAATACTCTAGATGCATGCTAGATAGTGGTCGATGAGTGGAGTAATAGTAGTAGATGTAGGCAAGAGTCGATCTACTTGTCTCGGACGTGATGCCTATATACATGATCATACCTACATATTCTCATAACTATGCTTAGTTCTGTCAATTGCTCAACAGTAATTGGTTCACCCACCGTAAAATACTTATTCTCTTGAGAGAAGCCACTAGTGAAACCTATGGCCCCCGGGTCTATCTTCATCATATTAATCTTCCAACACTTAGTTATTTCCTTTGCTTTTTACTTTGCTTTTATTTTACTTTGCATCTTTATCACAAAAATACTAAAAATATTATCCTGTCATATCTATCAGATCTCACTCTCATAAGTGACCGTGAAGGGATTGACAACCCATTATCGCGTTGGTTGCGAGGAGTTATTTGTTTTGTGTAGGTACGAGGGACTCGCGTGTAGCCTCCTACTGGATTGATACCTTGCTTCTAAAAAACTGACGGGAATACTTACACTACTTTGCCGCATCACCCTTTCCTCTTCAAGGAAATCCAACGCAGTGCTGAAGAGGTAGCAGAGAAGATTTCTGGGGCCGTTGCCGGGGAGTCTACGCAAAAGTCAACATACCAAGTACTCATCACAAATCCCTTATCTCCCGCATTACATTATTTGCCATTTGCCTCTCGTTTTCCTCTCCCCCACTTCACCCTTGCCGTTTTATTCACCCTCTCTTTTCCGTTTGCCTCTTTTTTCGCTTGCTTTTTGTTTGCTCGTGTGTTGGATTGCTTCCTTGTCACGATGGCTCAAGATAATACCAAATTATGTAACTTTACCAATACCAACAATAATGATTTCCTTAGCACTCCGATTGCTCCTCTTACCAATACTGAATCTTGTGAAATCAATGTTGCTTTGTTGAATCTTGTCATGAAGATCAATTCGCTGGCCTTCCTAGTGAAGATGCCGCTACTCATCTAAATAGCTTCGTTGATTTGTGTGATATGCAAAAGAAGAAATATGTTGATAACAATATTGTTAAATTGAAGCTATTTCCTTTTTCGCTTAGAGATCGTGCTAAAGCTTGGTTTTCGTCTTTGCCTAAAAACAGTATTGATTCTTGGAACAAGTGTAAAGATGCTTTTATCTCTAAGTATTTTCCTCCCACTAAGATCATCTCTCTTAGAAACAATATTATGAATTTTAAGCAACTTGATCATGAACATGTTGCACAAGCTTGGGAGAGGATGAAGTTAATGATCGTAATTGCCCTACTCATGGTTTGAATTTGTGGATGATTATACAAGAATTTTATGCCGGATTGAATTTTGCTTCTAGAAATCTTTTAGATTCGGCCGCGGGAGGCACTTTTTTGGAAATCACTTTAGGAGAAGCTACCAAACTCCTAGATAATATTATGGTTAATTATTCTCAATGGCACACTGAAAGATCTACTAATAAAAAAGTGCAGGAGATAGAAGAAATTAATGTTTTGAGTGGAAAGATGGATGAACTTATGAAATTATTTGCTAGTAAGAGTGTTTCTTCTGATCCTAATGATATGCCTTTGTCTACTTTGATTGAGAATAACAATGAATCTATGGATGTGAATTTTGTTGGTAGGAATAATTTTGGTAACAATGCGTATAGGGGAAACTTTAATCCTAGGCCTTATCCTAGTAATTCCTCTAATAATTATGGAAATTCCTACAGCAACTCTTATGGAAATTTCAATAAGATGCACTCTGAATTTGAGTCTAGTGTTAAAGAGTTTATGATTTCGCAAAAGAATTTCAATGCTTTGCTTGATGTTGATGAATTGGCTAGGAACGTTGATAGAATTTCTCTTGATGTTGATTCTTTAAAGCTTAGATCTATTCCTCCTAAGCATGATATCAATGAGTCTCTCAAAGCCATGAGAATTTCCATTGATGAGTGCAAAGAAAGAACCGCTAGGATGCGTGCTAAGAAAGATGCCTTTATAAAAGCGTGTTCTTCCGATTTCTATGAAAATAAAGATGAAGATTTAAAAGTTATTGATGTGTCCCCTATTAAATATTTGATTTGCAATATGAATCTTGATAATGATGGGACTGAATATGACCCACCTTTACCTAGAAGGCGTTCCAAGAATTCGGAGTTTTTAGATATTGATGCTAAATTTGATAAAAGTGGGATTGAAGAAATCAAAACCCTAGATGTTGCTAAACCCACTATTTTGGACTTCAAGGAATTTAATTATGAAAATTGCTCTTTGATTGATTGTATTTCCTTGTTGCAATCCGTGCTAAATTTTCATCATATGAACCCTAGATTTGTTTAGGGCAGTAGGGAATTTTTTAGAATTTAGGAAAAAAGATGAGCAATTTTTTTAGGAAATTGGCTAGGGCAAATTTCGATGAAAATGCCTAAATAGTAATTCCATTTAGCTTTAAATTAACAGAGGGTATATAAATTTTAGTAGCATTTAGCTTTAAATTAATAGAGGCTATAAACAAAAAACAGTAGCATTTAGCTATAAAAAATTATTTGGACTATGGACCTGAATCTGGTCTAAATTTCATTCAAATAAATTTGAATTATTTGGACTATGGACCTGAATATTTTTGAAGAAATTGGGTGTAGGTACTAAGGTCTTGCAGTGGAAATTTTGGTGAGGTCAGAAGGGATAGAGAAAATGGAGTTCCTTTGCAGTTTCTAATAAGGTAAAGTATTGTTGGAATATTTGTTCTAAAACAATTTGGATGAAAAGAAAATAATGTGTGTGTGTGTGTGTGTGTGAGAGAGAGAGAGAGAGAGAGAGAGAGAGAGAGAGAGAGAGAGGAATAGCTAGAACAAAATTTGGGTTCTGTCCTAGGCGGAGAAGTGTATAGTGAGGTCATTTTGCAAAGTTTTTGGGTTTTTGAAAAGACCCGTATTTTTCAAGGAAAATAATTGAGGCAAGTTTAATTTTAAAGATGATCCCTTCCTAGACTTTTAGCTTTAGAAAAAAAACTTGGTTGAAGCAACTGTTGCTATGTAAACAAAAAAGAATATTGATGTTATATAATATATTTCATTGATGTTCATTTGCACATTCCATTATTGTTGATTATATCTTTTCGCTGAAGTGGTCATGTTATATGCAAATTCCTCAATAGTGTTTGCTCATGTTATATGCAACATTGAAGTGGTTCGATTGTGCCCAAGTGGCCTTTTGTTGTTCCAAGGGAAAGAAGCCGAGTGGCCTATGCTTTGCCGGAATGTTGATTCATTTCCGTTCTGGCAAATTTCAGGTGCTCGATTTGTCCACTTTTTAGCAAAGGTCATGCCGAAATTTTCCGTAAATTTCGGCATGACTTGTGCTACAAATTAGGATGTATCGAGTGCCCGGGAATTGCTGCACCGGGAAGGAATCAACGTTTCTGCAAAACATAGGCCTTTTTATGTAATTATTCATTTTATTAGGTCTAGAATTAATTTGCATATCGAGTGCCCGGGATTTGCCGCACCGGGAAGGAATCAACCTACCTAATTAGCATCGCCTGTCGTGCCGGGTGATAGCGGACGGGGTGAGAAAGAGGCTCCATTAGTCGTTGATGACGTCGCCGCAGTCGAAGAAGCAATGCATGATATTGATGCCATATATGAGGATGAGGATGACGATGACACCCTACAGTATCTCAATACTGGCGCCTATGACGACGGAGGATTGATGGCTCAGTAGTATGAGTACGCAGGGTTTGAGCGTCATGAGTCGGTGCCTGAATTGCCGCCTCTGGAGGCTCAACGTATTATAGATGACCTTCATGTACCAAAGAAGCATAGGAAGAGAGCGAGGAAAGGCAACAATAAAGCTGTTTCTATGATCCAGCCGCCTCCGCAGCATCGGGTTCAAGACCGTATACCTGGCATGGGTGCGGCGAAATACCATATCCCCGGTGAACAAATCCTACATAAGGCAGCGGTAGAGGCCATATACGGCGATCTACGGAGACTTCATGATGATGTGCTGCAGAGAGAGAAAAGCCTAATCGCCTCGGAAAATCCAGGATACCCACTCTACGTGGTTAACGTGCCGCGGCAAAGGTTGTACGTCGACACATTCCCCACGAAGAAGTTCTTCCTTCGATTCGATTACATCTTCAACATGTTTCACTTGAAAAACATGGATTTTATGTTTGTTCGCCCTTTTGCCTTTTACAGGAACTACATCATCGGGATTGAGCAGATACCTTTGATCTGTGTCGCTGACCCGTACTTCATGCACGAGGGCTTCTTGGCAATCTGCCCAGAGCACCGCGAATACGCGAGGAAGTACATCGCCAATTTCATGGTTGCCAATAAGGACAAGGAGACGATTCTCGTGCCTTATCATCCCATGTAAGTCATCCGCGGGGATATCCTCACTAGTAGAAAAGGGGGCAACGGTCCAGGCCGGGTTGGCCCATTAGTCCCGGTTCAATCTAGAACCGGGACCAATGGGGGATTGGACCCGGTTCGTGAGCCCAGGGGGCCGGCCGGGCCACGTGGGCCATTGGTCCCGGTTCGTCTGGACCTTTTGGTCCCGGTTGGTGGAACGAACCGGGAGCAATGGGCCTGGCTCTTGGCCCACCACCATTGGTCCCGGTTCATGCCACGAACCGGGACCAAAGGCTCCCCTTTAGTCCCGGTTCGTGCCACGAACTGGGACTAAAGGGTTGGCCCAGAGTTTAGTCCCACCTCGCCAACCGAAGGGCGCCCACACCTGTTTATAAGCCCGTCCCTCTCTGCGTTGTTGAGCTCCTCTCAAAGTGAAAATAGATGCACCTATAGAGGAAATTGGACCTAAATTCATAAATAGAAATTAATTATGAATTTATTTTTAATTTTCTCTATAAGTGCATCTATGTTCACTAACAGAGAAGTTTTTATTTTTTGTGACCTAAAAGAAAAAAGAAATCACTAAAAAACTATAAGTATTTAGTTCTAAGTAGAAATGAAAAAATAAATAGCAAAAAAGAAAAAAGATGCCTATAATATTTGTTATGACTAACTAAAATTACCAAATTGAGTAAAGTAATTCATAAACTAGTGATTCACACAAATTTTAAAAAATTCAAATTTAAACTATTCAAATTTTAAAACTAATGGCACTAACAGAAAGTTTATAATTTTTGTGACCTAAAATAAAAAAGAAATCACTACAAAACAAAAAAACAAAAAAAGGGCCACCTACTATTAAATAGCAGGAAAAAGATTGACTCAAAAATCAATTTTAACTATTCTACAAAGTGTTTTCACACAAATTTAGTAAACTAGTGATTCATAAACTAGTGATTCACATAAATTTTAAAAATTCAAATTTAAACTATTCAAATTTTAAAGCTAATGGCACTAACAGAAAGTTTATAATTTTTGTGACCTAAAAGAAAAAGGAAATCACTAAAATCTATAAGTATTTAGTTCTAAGTAGAAACAAAAAAATAAATAGAAAAAAAATAAAAAAATGCCACCTACTGGGTCAGCACGGCCTGAATACGACTAGAAACCCAACCATGGGCCAGGATTCAGGCCGCAGCAGGCCCAGTAGGCCCACAGGCATTGCAGTGCCCAATTAGGCCCATAAGCCTGCATTTCAGAGGAGTTCGAGAGGGAAGAGGCAGCGGAGCTTATAAACAGGTGCTGGTCACTCTCAACTAGCGAGGTGGGACTAAACTCCCACCACCGCGCCAACGCAAGGCCATTGGTCCCGGTTGGTGGCTCCAACCGAGACTAAAGGGGGGAATTGGTCCCGGTTCGTGACAGAAACCAGGACGAATGCCCCCACCAACCGGGACTAAAGGACGCCGCTTCCCGCCCTTTGGGCTGCCGAAAAGTGGCCTTTGGTCCCGGTTGGTGGCACCAACCGGGACTAAAGGGTGCATTCGTCCCGGTTTCTATCACGAACCGGGACCAATTCTTCGTCTATACAAGTAGCACTTGTGAGATTTTTCATTTCGTTCGTTCTTCCCCGCCCGACCATGCCGCCATGCTGCGCCTCGCCGTCGCCCTGCCTCCGACGCCGTCCCGCGCGGCCGCAGACGCCCTCGCCGCCCCGTGCCCCCCTGCCTCCTCGCCGCCGACGCCGTGCCCCTCACC
>NC_057797.1:15791904-15797549 GCF_018294505.1 Triticum aestivum
CGCCCCCTGCCTCCTCATCGCCCGTCGCACCGCGCCCCCTCACCGTCGCCGTCTCCGCGCCTCTCACCGTCGCCGTCGCCGCGCACCTCACCGTCGCCGTCGCCGCGCCCCTCACCGTCGCCGTCGCCTCGTCGATCGCCGCCCCGGCCCGTTGCATAATTTCCTAATTTAGTGTGTAGTTAATTTAGATGCGTAATTTAGGATGTAGAGTTAATTGAGTTGTTGTAGTTAATTTAGATGCGTAGTTTAGATGTATAGTTAATTGAATTGTTGTAGTTAATTTAGATGTATAGTTTAGATGCAAAAGTTAGAATTTTTTACTGTTCATACATTTTTTTGGTGATATTATTGTTGCATATACAAAAGTTTGTGTGTTCATATATATGCAAAGAATATGTCAATTTTTTCATAGAATTTTTATGATTTTTTTTTGTTGTAATTTTGTTCATAGAATTTTTATTTTGTTCATAGATTTTTTATGATTTTTTTCTGTTGTAATTTTGTTCATAGATTTTTTATGATTTTTTTCTGTTGTAATTTTGTTCATAGAATTTTTATGAATTTTTTTGTTAATAGAATTATCTTTGTCAATTTACGTATATGTTCATATTTAGAAGAAAAAGAAGGAGAGAAAAAAGGAAAATAAGAAGAGGAAGAAGGAGGAGAAGAAGAAGAATAAGAAGAAGAGGAGGGGAATAACAGGAGAAATAAATAACTTCTTCTTCTTCTATTATTCCTTCTTCTTCTCCTCTTTTTTTCTTCTTTTTCATCTTCTTATTTGTTTCTTCTTCTCCTCTTTTTTTCTTCTTCTTCCTCTTCTTATTTTTGTTATTGGGTATGTCGTTGTCGATATACCCCCCCTCCCCGATAACTTTTAGTAATTAGTACTACTTAGAAAGTGTTTAATGGAATTAGTTAGAACTAGGTAAACTTGTTTAGTTTTAGTAAGTACTACATTATTCTATTTATAGTAAGTGCTTAGTAGTTCAACTAGTTGATTTAATAAAACTGGTTTATTTTACTCTAGAAGTAGTTTATTTTTAGCGAGAAAATTAATAGAACTAGTTTATTTTTTTAGGTAGAGCAATTATTCCCGCATCGACGTGGACGATGCCTATCCCGCATCCTCGTCGTGGAGTCGGCGGAGGACGACACCTGCTTGACCAGATGGGCCATGTCCGGGACTGGGCTCCGCCGGGGTGGTACAGGGAGGCGCTACCTTCCGGGGGGTGTAGTTTGGTGAGGAGCCAGCACGTCGTTGACCCGATCCTTGTTTGGTGGCGGTCGCGTGGGCCAGTGACGGTGCCGAGGCTTCCGGACACCGCGGCGGTGGTACGTCACCGTGTCAGCGAGGAGGACCAGCACGTCCGTCGCTACATGGTTGCGTTGGAGGGAAGGTTCGATAATACCTGGCAGGTTCTTCAAGGATCTCACTGGAGCTATGATCCTGTGATGGTTCCTTCCCTTTGGGTGTCCACCGCCCGCGCCGATACCCGTCGGGCGCTACGGTTCTAGCTGTACTGACGATATGTATGATAGTATTCGACGTGTATTAGTGATAATATTCGATGTATGGACACATGGAGATGATGTAGTTTTTCTTATAATTGAATGCATCCTAATTTGAATACTACTTTATTTCGCGATTTGATTTTTCTTATTGAATGCTCAAATTGGAGAGCACTATGCAAGGCATATGCATATGATTAGTTGAATAATATTGATCTAATTTAGTCTTTGAATTATGAACGAATAGGAAATGTCATCATCGGACGACGGAAGTCTCCCGGGGGAGTGCGACTGGTGCCACGGCGATCGAGGTCAGTGCGACAGGCCTCGCCTAGACGATAGTCGGTGCTTCAGCATTAAGCTCGAGGAGACCTTCGAAGTTGAAACGGTACGCAACGACGACAAGTTTTTTTTTTCATAATTAAGCATGACTTCAACTATTTCATTGTGTAATTTTCATCTTTTACAATTCGAGTATAGTTTATCCCATGCCATGCAAGACGCTATGTCTTGGAGAGGATGGATTTTGAAGACCATGAAAATTTTGAAACGAAGAAAATTCACCTAAGGACCCATCATGATGTGGATTTTGAAGTAAAGTTGTATAATGCTGAGAGCGTAACCCATTTTGGTTGCAAAAATTGGGAAGCATTTTGCAAATTGTATGGTTTTGATGAGGGTATGCTTGTCACCATGGATCTTGGTGATCCTGAAATCGAGCAAGACAATATGGACATTTGGGTCCTTGTTGATACGCCTCCAGTTCTAACGCTATGTGAGTTTCTCAAACATAGTTTATTATTAACTAATTGATATTGTTCATTTCAAAATAGTTGACAGCTTATTTCCATTGACAGCTTATTTTGAAGTATCAAAGAATGTGCAGAAGATGGTAGATAGAACTTACTACACTGATGGCTCTGAGTTAACTTACAAGGAGAAAACTCATCTGGTTGGATTTTGTAATGATCTTGAGAATTACAATATCTACAATCGAGCTCCTCAACATTATGGTCAATACGTGCCACTCGTGCACGTGTTGAACTATGGTAACTACCATGGAGATACCCTGGTAAGTTTTTTTACTATTACGACATCCGTGCATCTTTTTGCATACTTCTAAAACTAGTACATCATTGATAACTACGAAGTTATTACTATGTTTTTCAACAGAGAATCCCAGAGGATTGTGTGCCTCATTTGATGTATCAAAATGGCGGCAGCCTTCGTGTTTTGAACATATATCCAGGTCATCCTACGAATCTCAACTGTCCATACCGGATTTCTAAAAGAAGTGGAGACATGACAATCAAAGAATGGAAAAAATGTATGGACAGTCGTAATGAGCTTCTTGAAAGCAAAAGGAAGCGAGGCGCAAGAATTATTTTATGCTATTTTACCTTAAGTGTGTTTAGGTCCTACCTGATACTGATGATCATGCATGTGCTAAGAACAATTATGTAGGGTTGGGTTCGATGACTATGAGGATGATGATCGTATGACTTATTATTAATAACGAGTAGAAGTTGTATGATGATGCTTGATTAGTAGGACTTGGTATTATATATGATGATGTATGATGCGAGCATGCATGAGTTATTATATATCTGCGGGTGAAATGAACATAGTAGTAGTGTTGGTAAGCCAAGGATGAAGATATAAGAGAGGACACTTCTCTAACAACCTAAAAATAACCCCCTAAACTCCTAAAACAGCCACTTTTTTAAAAAAAAAGAAAAACATCAGCTCCAGCCAGCTGCTGACGCGTGGAAGCCTTTTGGTCCCGGTTTATGTCATCAACCGGGACCAAAGGCCCCCCTGCCTGGGCTGCCAGCAGCGGCCATGTGGAGCCCCATCTGTCCCGGTTCTGGTTTGAACCGGGACTAAAGGGGGAAGGTATTAGTAACGACCCTTTAGTCCCGGTTCATGAACCTGGACTAAAGGCCCTTACGAACCGGGACAAATGCCATGTTTTCTACTAGTGCCTTCCTTCGATTTCAACCATTCATTTGCATGGTGGTGGCTAATTTGAGGTGTACTTATTTTGCGCAGCCACGGGCGCACCGTCGTCATCATCCTTTACGCCTGATTCTCCCATACGCTTTATTTGGACTCGTCAAAGAACATGAACAAAAAGAATTACACCCACATCAAGTATGTTCTCGACAGTGCTATCTTTTTCTACGACGTTGATACGTCCAAAACGTATCTATAATTTCTGCTTGCTCCATGCCTCTTTTGGGTGATATTGCTATGATATTTATACACTTCCATACACTTTTGATCATATTTGGACTAACCTATTAACTCAGTGCACCCCAGTGCCAGTTTCTGTTTTCTGCTGTTTTTGTATTTCAGGTTTTTCCATTACGAAAACTGCCAGAAAAATTCCGGAAAAAATATATAAAAAAATCAGCATTCCCGAACCTTCCAGGAACCAGAAGAAGAGCCGGAGGGGGGCCACCAGGGCTCCAGGCGCCATGGTGGCGCGGCCCCCCTCCTGGCCGCGCCGGGGGGGCGCCTGGGCCCCCCAGGCCTCCGCTGATGCCCCCTTTGGCATATATTTAACACCCGTCGCAGAAACCCTGTTTTGAGACCCCTTTTCTCCAGATGCAATTCCGATCTCCGCCGCCATCGCCATCAAGCTTCGGGGGACCATAATTCCTGTGCCGGCACCCTGCCGGGACGGGGAAGTGCCCCCGGATTCATCTCCATCGACGTTGCTTCCTCCCTTCATAATGCGGGAGTAGTTCCTCCTCGGGGCTGAGGTTTCTACCAGTAGCTATGTGGTCAATTCTCTCTCCCATGATGTGATCTTCGTTGTGATCATAGGCTATGTTAATCTAGGCTGATCCCATGATATTTCCCCTTCCTCTATGTATTGGATTGATGTACTCACTTGTCTTTATCTAGTATAATCTCCGAGACCAAGGTGACAGCGGTCTATTGGACATGGATTAGAAAAATATTTTCATGAGTGATTTCCTTTCTTGTGTGTTGATTGAAGATTGAGAGTCTCTTGGTGCTTGTCTTTGACTATCCTTTAGATATGTTGTGGTGATTGTGGGACTCTCTTTGGATGGCCGCGGTGACATTGGGAAATCCTTAGATTGAGAACTACGAACTTTGAGGTGTGCTTTTGTAGCCCTACATAATTCTCGTCCTCTCTTGACCACGAAGGAATGACCTCCGGGTGCGTCCCCTTTGCATGTTTTATGGGAAATATCATGTGATTCGATTATGTTAATGTTGTTGGGAGTTGCCACTAGTGAAAGTATGAACCCTAGGCCTTCTTTCCACCATTGCAATATCATTTGTGCTCACGTTTACCACTTGTTTGCTTGCTGCACTTTTTATTACAGCTTTATATTACTTAGTTCTGCCATCCATATCACTTGCTATTTAACATCTCTTCGCCAAACTAGTGCACCTATAAATCTAACAAGTGTATTAGGTGTGTTGGGGACACAAGAGACTTCTTGTATCTTAGTTGCAGGGTTGCTTGAGAGAGACCATCTTCAACCTCTACTTCCCTGAGTTCGATAAACCTTAGGTCATCCACTTGAGGGAAATTGTTGCTATCCTACAAACCTCTGCGCTTGGAGGCCCAACATAGTCTACAAGAGTAGAAGCGTGTGTAGACATCAAGCTATTTCTGGCGCCGTTGCCGGGGAGGTGAGCGCTTGAAGGTATATCTTTACATCTTGCAATTAAATCTTTTTGTTTCTTGTTTTTAGTTTCACTAGTTATGTTTATGGAAACCGTGCTATTGGATCGTTGCTTGTGGGAAGACGCCCCACACCTGTGGTGGTTGCTCCTCCCCCTACTGAAATTGTGCCCTATAAAATACCAGCTGGTATTATCGATTATGTTCTGACAACACTACTAGGAAAACGGCTATAGGTAATATCACTGTTAGTGGCGCACCAGAGATGTGGTGCGCCACTACTATATAGCAGTGGCGCACCACAAACAGGTGCTCCACTAATAGTGACATTACTAGTGGCGCACCAGGTGTGGGGTGCGCCACTACTATGTTTTTGAACAGTAACCAGCCATGCCCAGGCTTACCAGTGGCGCACCAGGACAAGGTGCGCCACTACTATTTTTGATAGTAGTGGCGCACCTTGCCCTGG